>NW_007258216.1:14595-15030 GCF_000164805.1 Carlito syrichta | reverse complement strand
ATTCAAAATCTCTCTGCAGATCCTGGTATCTGCCAACAGGTGTATGGATAGTCTGAAACCTACTTCCCACTGCCTTGGAATGTGTCCATGCAGTGGGGTTATAGATTTACTCCCTGAAAGCAAAATGAGGTCAACAGAGGCAAGAGAATGGAGCAGGCAGTAGGGGGAGGGGAGGTGGAGAGAGAGAGAGGAGTGAGAGGGAAAACAGTTGAGTGTACCATCTTTTAAGTGAAAAGAGACACAAAGAGTGAAACAAATATAAAGAAAAACAATAACCACAACTGAACACTAACCAATAACAATATAAAAAGCTAAAACATACAATGATGCTAACATACACGCTGACCAACCTACTTATTGGTGTGCTATTTCTCTATACAAAGATGGGGTTTACAGAGAAATAAGAAAAAAGCCAAAAAAAGGGGGGGGGGGGGA
>NW_007258216.1:11159-14575 GCF_000164805.1 Carlito syrichta | reverse complement strand
TTCGTTTTTTTCTTTTCAGCACATTTGAGTTTCTTGTAGATCCAAGATGTTAAGCCTTTGTCAAACCTGGAGTTAGCAAATACTTTTCCCAGTCTATGGGCTATCTCCCTGCTCTCTTGATGGTTTCCTTGGCTTTGAAGAAGCTTGTCAGTTTAATGAGGTCCCACTTGTCTATCTTATCTCTTATCGCCTGTGGGTTTCGGGCTTTGTTCAGGAATTGGATGCCAGTTGCAATTTCCATAAGGGTATGTCCTGCAATATCTAAGGTTCTTATGGTTTGAGGTTTTACATTTAGGTCTCTAATCCATTTAGAGTTAATTTTTATGTATGGGGATAGATAGGGGTCTTGTTTAAGTATTTTTCATGGGGTTAGCCAGTTTTCCCAGCACCATTTACTGAATAGGTTCTCCTCTCCCCTGTGGTAGGTGGTGGAGACTTTGTTGAAGATGAGTCGGTTGAGAAATTGAGGTTTTGCTTCTGGAATCTCAATTCGATTCCATTGGTCTATATGCCTGTTCCTGTACCAAAACCAAGCTGTTTTGATTATTGTAGATTTATAGAAAGTTTGAAGTCTGGTAATGTGATACCATCTGCTTTGTTTTTTTGTTTTTTGTTTTTGCTGAGGATTGTTCTAGCTATTCTTGGTCATTTGTGTTTCCATATGAATTCCTGTATTGTTTTTTCTAGGTCTGAGAAGAATATTGCTGGCAATTTGATGGGTATTGCATTAAATCTGTAGATTACCTTAGGTAGGATGGACATCTTCATAATGTTGATTCTTCCAATCAATGAGCATGGAATATTTTTCCACTTATTTGTGTCATCTTTGATTTCCTTGAGCAGTGTTTTGTAGTTATCATTGTAAAGGTCTTTCATGTCTCTGGTTAGGAAGATGCTGAGGTATTTCTCTTTTTTTGTGGCTATTGGGAATGGAATTATGCTTTTTATTTGGGTTTCTGTTTGTTTATTATTGGTGTAAAGAAATGCGATTGTCTTTTGCACATTTATTTTATTTATATATTTATTTTGTATCCTGAAACATTGCCAAAGTCCTTTATCAGTGTAAGGAGGTTTTTGACAGTTTCTCTTGGGTTTTCAAGGTACACAATCATATCATCTGCAAAGAGAGATAACTTGACTTCCTCTTTTCCTATTTGGATACCCCTGATTGCCTTCTCTTCCCTGATTGCTCTAGCCAGGACTTCTAATGCTATATTGAACAGGAGACAAGGGCATGCTTGTCTTGTTCCAGTTTTCAGGGGAAATAGTTCCAATTTTTGTCCATTTAGGAGTATGCTGGCTATGGGTTTCTCATAGATGGCTTTTACTATTTTGAAGTATGTTCCACGTATGCCTAGATGTTCACGGGTTTTTATAAAGAAGGGTGTTGGATTTTATCAAAAGTTTTTTCTGTATCTAATGATATAATCATATGGTTTTTGTTTTGACATCTGTTGACGTATTTAATTACATTTATGGTTTTACGAAAGTTGAACCAGTCTTGCATCCCAAGGATAAAGCCTACTTGGTCATGATGGATGATTTTTGAGAAGTATTGTTGACTCCGGTTTGCTAGGATCTTGTTGAGAATTCTAGCATCTATGTTCATCAAAGATATTGGACTGTAGTTTTCTTTCTTTGATGGGTCTTTATCTGGCTTGGGTATCAATGTGATATTAGCTTTGTAAAATGATTTGGGGAGGGTTCCATCTTTCTCAATCACCTGGAATACCTTCAGTAGGATTGGAATCAACTCCTCCTTTTTTTTTTTTTTTGAGTTGGTGTCTCACTCTGTCACCAGCGTTCCTTCCTCCTCAGCCTTCCGAGTAGCTGGAATTACAGGTGTGCACTACCACGCTCAGCTAATTTTTTTATTTATTGTAGAGATGAGGTCTTGCCTGCCCAGGTGGGTCTCGAACCCAGGGGCTCAGGCAATCCACTCACCTCAGTCTCCCAAAGGTGCAAGATCATAGGCTGAGCCACCGAGCCCGGCTCAGCTCCTCCTTAAATGTCTAGTACAATTCTGCTGGAAAGCCATCTGGTCTAGGGCTTTTTTTTGTAGTTAGTTTTCTTATTACACAGTCAATTTCCTTGATTGTTATTGGTCTATTTAGGGTCTCAATTTCTTCTTGTTTCAACCTAGGCAGGTTGTGTGATGACAGAAAGTCCTCCATTTCCTTGAGGTTTTCAAGTTTGTTTCCATATAAGTGTATATAGTCATCTCTAATGATCTTTTGTATTTCTTCAGGTCAGATGTGACTTCATCTTTTGTGTTTCTGATTGTGCTTATTTGGGTTTTTCTCTCTTTTTCTTGGTCAGTCTAGCTAGGGGATCATCGATCATGTTTACCCTTTCAAAGAACCAGCTTTTTGTTTCGTTGATTTTTTGGTATTATCTTTTTGTCTTCTATGTCCTGGATTTGGTCTATTATTTTGGTGATCTGAATTCTTCTGCCGTAATTAGGGTTTTTGTGGTCTTGCTTTTCCAGCTTCCTTAGGTGGTTTGTTAGGCTGCTAATTTGTGATTCTTCCATTTTTTTCATGTGCATTTGTAGGGATATAAATTCCCCTCTTACTACAGCTTTCATGGTGTCCCAGAGATTTTGGTAAGATGTTTCTTCATTTTCATTTGTTTCCAGATATCTTTTGATCTCTGTTTTAATTTCTTTATCTGTCCAGGAGTTGTTTAGCATCATGCTGCTTAGTGTCCTTGTCTTTGTGGGTTTTGGGGGACCTTGATGGTGTTAATGTTTATTTTTATTCCACTGTGATCTGAGAAAGTACATGGTAGACTTTCGGTCCTTTTAAATTTGCTTATGCTTGATTTATGTCCAATTATGTGGTTGATCTTAGAATACCTTCCATGCAGTGATGAGTAGAATGTGTATTCTGTGGTCTTTGGATGGAGTGTTCTGTAGGTATCAATTAAGTCCATTTGGTCCAGAGTCACATTGAAGTTCCAGATCTCATTGCTGATTTTTTGTACTGATGATCTTTTTAGGGTTGTGAGTGGGGTATTAAAGTTCCCAGTTATGATGGTGTTAGAGTCAATACCTTTCTTTAGTTTTCCTAGAAGTTGCTTTAGGAAAGTTGGTGCACTTATGTTGGGTGCATATGTTTAGGATAGATATTTCTTCTTGATGGAGTGAAACTTTTATCATTATGTAGTGGCCCTCTGTATCCTTTTAAATTTTTGATAGCTTAAATGGTATTTTGTCTGAAATTAGGATCACGACACGTCCTTTCTTTTGTGTTCCAAATGCACTACTGAAAAGACATAGAATGGCAAAATGGATAAAATATCACCAGGCAACAATAAGCTGCCATCAAGAGACCCATCTCAGTAGAAAGGACATGCACAGACTCAAAGTAAGAAGATGGGAAATAAATTTTCAGGCAAATGGAACACAAAAGAAA
>NW_007258216.1:0-11139 GCF_000164805.1 Carlito syrichta | reverse complement strand
AAAAAAAAAAAAAGGGGGGGGGGGGTGGAAGGGATAGACTAAAGTCAGTAGACTAACAGAACCAACCAAGCCCACTCTAAGACTTTTTCTTTAAGTCCAATGTCCTTTCAGCCTAGCTGTCTTTGCAGGCTAGTAGAATTGTTCACAGTGAGGATCAGTTGCCCCTGGCCTGCTGTGAATAACAGTTCAGATATGGGCCCCCTGACCAGTCTATTACTGAGATCTGGTTTTGTCTATTTATCAAGAGGGAAGAGCCTCTGTCATTCCTGTTTTGATGTTGTTTCCTTGGATCCCCAGCAGGTGGTGCTATCTCACTGCTGCAGTCTAGAGGGGATTGAGCGTGTTATGGATCTGCTACCGGCAGTGGCAACTACCCCGTAAACGGGAGGTAGGGGGATGGGAGGGTAGGGTGAGGGGTAGGAGGGTGGGAGGAAAGGGGTGGGGGGTGGGGGGAGGCAGGGACCTCCACAGGCCTGGCTCTGGACAAGGGGCATGGCGTGGCAGTGGCAGTGGTAGCAGCAGCTGGGCAGCAGGGATCTCAGAAGATCCTGCTTGCGGGGGCTTCACGGTCTGAAGTCATGGGATGCCTCAGGCATCGGCTGGCAATGACCGCAGTGGTGGCATCCGTGACTGTGGCAGCAGCCCAGACCACCGTGATGTCTAAGTAGCGTGATGTCTAAGTAGCGATGGTGGTGGCTGTGGTGGCTGAGCTCCCTGTGAAGAGCAAGCTGCAGAAGATGGGAGCTGCAGCCCATGGGAGAGAGCTAGGGTTTTTATGAATTTTCTTTCACAGAGGGTCTCACAGACCATGCTGCCCTGTCAACATCTTGCCAGAAGTCCCCTTTCTCTATTTATCTATACTCAAATTACCACCTGAGGTCACTTGCTTTCACCCTGAATAAGTCTCTTTAGTATTTCTTGTAAATCTGTTGTGCTAAGAACAAATGCTTTCAATTTTTTTTTTTTTTGTATTTGGAAAAGTATCTGAATTTTTATTTTAAGAGATAGTTTTGCTGAATGTAACATTTTTGTATTGACTGTTTTTCTCTGAGCACTTTCATTATGTTATCCTACTACTTTCTGTCCTCTTTTGGTATTTCTTAATTATCTTTTCTCTCTGTTCTTTGGCTTATATAATCTCAATAGCTCTGTCTTCCAATTCACTAATTCTTTCTTCTGCCAGTTTATATTTACTGAATATAAGTTGAGCTCCTTAGTGACTTTTATTTCAGCTACTCTACTTTTCTACTCAATTTTTTTTTTTTGAGTCAGAGTCTCACTTTGTCATCCAGGCTGAAGTGCAATGGCATGCTCATGGCTACCGCAGTCTCAACCTTCTTGAATCAGATGACCCTTCTGCCTCAGCCTTCCAAGTACCTGGAACCACAAGCATATGCCACCACACACAGCTAATTTTTTTACTTATTATAGAAACAAGGTCTTGCCATGTTGCCCAGGTTGGTCTCAAACCTCTGAACTCAGGTAGTCCTCTCTCTTCAGTCCCCCAACGTGCTGGAATTACAGGTATGAGCCACTGTGCCCGGCTTCTACTCCAGAGTTATAATTTGATTCTTAAAAAAGAACAACTTCTGTCTCTCTATTGCTATTCTCTATGTAGTACAACATTGCTATCATACCTTTCTTTATTTCTTTAATCACACTTTCTTTTAGTTCTGTGACCATACTTATAATGACTACTTTGAATTATTTTTCTGTTATATTCAACTTCTGGTCACTCTCACAATTTATTCACTTTCTTTCCTATGTATAGGTCATACTTTTCTATTTCTTCACATGCCTTGCAATTTTTTGGTGGAAACTAGACACTTCAGATAATGTATTGTAGCAACTCTGGTGACTGTTCCTCTACCATCTAAGGCTTATTATTATTTGCTTCTTGATTTATTTATGGACTACACCCACCTATGATTTTTGCTTCTTAGGGAGGAGCATCTTAGGGTATTTCCACTGTCACCATGAAGCTGCTAGGTCTCTCTTCCCAACTTCTCTGAACACATGCAATTTTTAAACTTTATAAATGGTCTGGAATTGCTTTATCATTTTCAACAATGCCCTGGACATAAATCACTCTACAAACCAATTCAATAAAAGTGTGACTTCTTCAAATGGTTTCTATCCTCAGTGTTTGTTATTTTTTTCTCTGATGTCAGGAGGACTCCTCCCAGTGGTCTTCTTCCCCAACTCTCTCTTATAGTCTTGGCTATATATACATTAGACCCACATATGTTTTTATTCAAAACTTCACTGTTTTTGAGAGTCCTTACTTTTAAATATCTCAACAATCTGTTTCAAATAAAGTCAGTTTCTTTGGGAAGAGATAAGGACAACCTATTTTAAAGCTTGCTTTCTTTCCAGCCAAAATCTCTTACCCAGGGATCTGGAGGTTAGTGTGGAAACAATGACAAGGTTTTCTCTGAGTGACACTTCCAATCAGGAGCTGAATGGCATGAGCTGTAATGGAGAGGGTAGGGAAGAGGGTCATCTCAACTTGCTTCTCCTGGCCTGGAACCATTCAGGAGCCAGGGCCTCCATATTCTTAGTGCTGCTGTGTCAAAGATAGAGCCTTCATTGCACAAATAAAACTAGGGTGGAAAAGGGGATTCCCCATCTCTTGTTCAAAATCACTTGGGGCTTAGCCTCAGCAACAGGCATCTGAGGGCAGAATGGAAAATGCTTAATTAGGTCTTGTTCCTTTCAGGAAGAAATTCCTCTAGATTAGATTCGTAGGTAGAGGGAGATCTATGCTTTAGGTTGTAACTGTCAGTAGTGGAGTTGTCATCTCTCTGAGCTGAGGAAATGGGGGAGTGGAGGCAGGTTGAGATACCATAGACTCATACTCATCTTACTGAATTTTCATAGATTTTCTTGAATAGATAATTATTCATTTGCTGTTTGTCCTTAAAACTATTCCCAAAGGTTTTGAATGGTGTGTTATTGGTGGTGGCGTTGTTTTTTATAATTTTCACTGAAGAGCAGGTGAGAAGAGCTCCTCATACCATCATGCCAGAAGTTAATCTCTTACTTCTTCTGCATTGACTATGTATACTAAACACATATTCCTTTAGCTATCAGAGTGGCGATGTCTTCACTTCTTACATCTTGTGTATGTTATTTTTCCTGCACATATGCCTCAACAGTACAGCCATGAGACCATGGGAGTGAAGGAGGCAAATAACATCCTAGTACTATCATAAAAACCTTGATCTTCTGGCCCTTCTGCAAATGATTTGGAAACTCTTACAGAAAGCTGATCACACTTTGAGAGTTACTGATCTAGAGTTTCTTCTTTGAGATATATACATTTTAATGAGAAATAATCCAAGGTATAATTGATTAAGGCTGAAGTTCAGGCCTCCAGATTCCGTATTCAGACCATTTCACCAACATACTATGTAGCATACTTTGGACATTGATTCATTTCATTGATGTAGTTTTGAGCTGAACATAGAAAATTAAACTGAGGCCATTTTAACAAGAGCTCACAGAAATTAATTTTTATGTAAAAAAGTTCTGAGAATAACAAAATAAAAATTTTGGGCCAAAGGACCATTACCTATACTCACATGGTTTGGATATATTTATATGATTTATCTTTGTAAATCTTGCTTAAAATTTCTAGAATATTATAATATTATATAAATAACAATAATAGATTGTTTAATGAATAACTAAATCAGTCTTTCATCAGCACACTAATGAGGCAAAAATGGATTTGAACTTAATAGCATGTTTAATAACCTTGACATTCAAAAATGTGACCCAATCATGAAACCTACTTTAATTTTCAATGAAGACATAAGCAGAATTATTTATGTAGAGAAACTAGTGCAAAAGGACATTTGGATGCTGAATTTATGTCTGATGAGATGAATCAAGCAGCTGACCTTAGTATCAATTTGTATGCAGAACATGAGTTCAACCAAGGAAAAAAGCTACTGAAGCCAGTATATATTACTTAATGGCCAAACACTTTGGATCTACAAAAACTTCAAAGATGAGAAATTAGCAACTCAGGGGACCATGGAGCTGAGAGAATTCTAACTGATGACTCTGAAAAAAGAACCAGAAAGGGAGAAGAAATTATGAACTGAGAGACCATTAGCTTAGATTCCAGTTTATCAAAAAAACTGCCAGAAAGAAGACTTGCCAATTATTCTCTTTACTTCCTACAATGCAGTCAGAATGAACTTTATTACTAGAGTTAGGAAGCATTAGACCACGCTTAATAGGCTGAGGAAAGAGGCAATGTTTTCAGATAAAAAAACACAGATAGCTAAATTGTTAACTGAAGTGGAAATGGCTACTCAGTCAGACACAGATTCCAATGTCCTCTAAAAGCAAACCAAAGATGATATATTTTGAGCTTAAGAGAGGGTTTACATGTAAATAATACATGTTAACTAAGAAGTTTGAGAAGCTCTTTATATAAAAAGTTGGCATATATATATATGTGAATCTCATTGTCTGAAGGTCTGTTTTTGCCAATGAAATGTAGGTAATTTAGAGTAATGATCCACAGCATTCAGTGATCTAAAAAAAAAAAATGAGAGTAAAAGTAAAGAAATAAATTCTTATTACCACTCCAAGGTTTTAATGGTTTATATCAAGTAATTTTGTTTATTACTTTGATGTCAGGTGTAAGGACAAATAAATTTTAGTTTGTTTAGTATTCTATATGTGAATTTCCTGAGGAATGCAATGACTGGGTAAAGCAATTATGTGGACTTATAAATACTATATGCTTATTAAGCAAGCTGTGTTGCAGAGCACATTATGAAAATAAGGCAACATAGAATTTGTACAGTTTAACTTGAATTATTTTATTGTTTATTAAGAACCATAAGTTAACATTTGTAAGACATTATTATTGTTCCTATTTAAAAATCTTTAACATCTTTACAGAATCGAGACTTTAACAGTGGCTAAGTTTTATTTTATAAGAAGATGGCCTATGTATAGACTCCACATAAATCTTTTGCAGGGGCTATTTTAAAGGAGACTATAAGACAAATATTAATGAGATGTCTTAAAATTATTAGGAATTTTGTCATTTCCCCTTATCCCCATCTATGGGAAAGGGAAACTTTGAGAATAGGTATCTGGGAACCTACAGTGGAATAGAGAATCTAGGACTTGATTGTGAGCACAGTTGGTGTTCTGTGTCCTCTGACTTTTCCTTTGTTCCTTTATTCATTCATTCCATGATTCTTTTTTCAGCAGACAGGCAAGCAGTAGGGAAGTAAATAAAAGAAAAATAGTTGCTGTCCTTTTCTCATTCATGGAGACAATTAACAAGAATTGGTATAGGATTTTCTGGTGACACAGATGAAAGCATGACCAACTTCCTGCAATGGCAGAGGATGAACTTAGTGCCATCCAGAAAAAGGGACATCTTTGCTGTTATTTGAGAAATGAAGAATTTGCACACTATGGAATGGGAACAGCTCTGAAAGCAAAAAGAACAGAATGAGCAAAATGATACAAAAAAAAAACTTACAAACCATTCTCAGGGAATACAAACAGGTATAGATTCTTTTGAAATAATGCAAACAGATTGCTGGAAACTGTCAATCAGCAGTCAAAGCACTATCACACTCCCAGGAAACTTTTCATTTTCCTGTTTAAGCATCAAGTCAAATTTTACATAGCTCACGCAACATCTCTACCTATTACTCTTGATTATGTCATCTGAGCTCTGTTAACTATTTTTTCTATGCAATATCTTCCTCATAACTTTTCCAATTTAGAAGATGCTGGACTTGGGTGATGAAAAATCATAGACTGTACAGAGACATTTTACTTTTGATACTAGAAATTTTTTGAATGCCTACCACTTTTTGGTTTATTGTTCTTTATAAGTTATAAAGTTTATTTTTGTTATTGTCATATTTTATCAAAACATGAAAAAAATCAGGTGTGGACTTTCTCAAAAATGCTCCTTTTCTCCAAGAGCTATGTCATTTACCATAGGAATGCATTGTCTGAGTCATTCTCTTCATGCCTGTTCTGACCCCAAAGCCAACAAATTTAACACAGTATCATTCTATGATATGTTTGCCAAAGGCTCTCAATCTAGAGAGCAAAATAAGCATTGAATTGTTCTGAGGGTTTACCTAATGTGCCAGTGTGTTAAATAGTTAACACATTAATAAGTTAAGTAACTTATCAAATTTTCACAACAAGCTGAAATCATGGCTCTATTGTCTAAATGAAGAAGTGTGATGTGGAGAACTTAAGATGCTTATCTAAAATCACATAAAGAGGGATTAGGAAGGCTGAAAAGAAAGAGGGGAGGAAGAAAGGAAGAAGAACAGGAAAAGAAAGGGATGGAGAAAGAAAAAAAGAAAAAAGAGGCAAGAATGAGGGAAAAGAAGAAAATGGAAGAGATAAAAGAGAAAGGATATAACATATCCAATATCTAAAGGAGGAAGGAAGGATAGTTAGAAAGAAGAAGGAAGAAATATTATGAAGTCATAAAAATTAAGTACAAAATTTACTTCATTTTATTAAATAAAGTTAGCAAACTAATTTATGGCATGGAGACCAGTGTAAGATAACTGGTAAGGGCTAGAACTCTGGCAACTGAGATCCTGGGTTCAAATGTTGCTTTATCTTTATAAGCTGTTTGGCAAGTTGCTTGGCTCTATAAGTTTTGTTTTCCTTATAAAATGAAGATAATAATAGTATCTCACAGTGATTTTAGTGAGAATTAAGTGAAATAGTATAGGTAAAGTGGCTACAACCGTGCTTGACACTTACTAAATATTAAGTAAATGTTTGCTCTTACTATGTAGTACAAGTTTAAGAGAAAAGGGTCTCTTATACACAGAAGAAATAAGAAAAAATAACATCCTTGAATTTTTTGGTCTGCATTTGCCTTTAATGACTGCTATTAAATTCAGAGGTAGAGTAGAAATATCTGCATTTTGGCTGATCAGTTAACATTATTTTATCTATTGTTCTTTTTGCAGCCAATGGAACATTTTTGGAATTTGGGATGGGTTAGCTGATGTTCTAATATGCTTTTTATTTTAGAATGTTTTTTCTTAATTCTCCTTTAAATGCCTACCATAAAATTAAAAAAATACTTATTTTTCAATATAAATACATGAATGTTTGAGTGAGAAAGCTCTATCCCTACTTGGCTTTCCCTATTTGTGGTACAACTGAAGCTTGCTGACAGACCGATGATTCAGTCTCTCACAGCTTACTGGCTATATTGCATGTGAACATGAAAACTTTAAAAAATGATCTGGCACTTTGATTTTTTAAAAATGCTTTGAGTACCTTCATTGTTATTCTTTAAAATACGTTATCTTGACTGAGATTCCCACTGACTCTCATTATTTTAAACCATTCTTTTGGGGAGATGTTTTAATTTATTCCCCTTAGTAATCCTCAACCCTGGCATATAACACTTGAAAAGAAAATGAAAATTAAGGAATATCTGTCGTAAATGTGATGACAGTGATCATTTAAATTTGCCAATATATTAGTGGTTCCTTGGAATAAGTAGTTTGTCTGACTTGCAACTCAATAGTGTCAAAGTATCAAAATATAACATGTATAAACTATTTTTTTCTTCTATTATTGAAACCTTTCTTATGAAATGGAAAGGAGTTATTGTTGAAGCAGCTTCAGATTCATGTGACTATGTGTGTTTGTGTGTGAGTTCATAAGTGCACGCATCTGTGTACAGGTGCACATGTGTTTATGTTTCTTGTGTGTGTGTGTGTGTGTGTGTGTATTTGTGTGTGTGTATGTGTTTCTATCACCATGAAAGTACAATGCTCACTCTACATAAGTGACTCCCAAATTAATAAATCATGAGGTAGAAGCCTAAAGTCAGATCCATGGCTAGTGTGTGGTTCTTATTACCTAAAACTGACAACCTTCTTTTTGAGGGGGAGGAGGATCTGCCGTCCTTCCCTAAATCATCAGTAGAAATACACTTTCTTCCAGAATCTCAGAGGGAGCATAAAGACAACTGTATCCGGCTACTTGGAAGGCTGAGGCAAAATGATTGCCGGAACCCAGCAGGTCAAGGCTGCAGTGGCCGGGAGAGGCCACTACACTCCAGTCTGGGCGACAGAGTGAGACTCCAACTCAAAAAAAAAAGGAGATCAGAGACAACAATTTCCCAAGGAAAGGATGCTATGGTTTGAATGTGTCACCTCCAAAATTTAGTCTTGCCATTGTGATAATATTAAGAGACAGAGCATTTAAGAAGTGATTAGGCTATAAGGACTCTTTCCTACTTAATAGGACTAAGACCCTTATAAAAGAGACTTCAGGCAGTGATCTACTAGCTTATTCTCTTGTCCTTGTGCTTTCTGCCATGTGAGGACACAACAAGAAGGTCCTTACTAGACACCAAATGTTGTTGCCTTGATGTTGGACTTCTCTGCCTCTAGACCTTTGAGAAATAAATGTATACTTTTTAAAAAATAAAGTGTCCAGTCTCAGGTATTCTGTAACAGGACCAGACAACAGACTAAGATAGAAACTTGGGGATAAACAGCACAGATGCAAACTCTCTACTGAAGCTCTACAACATTTGTATGCATCTTTCTCTTCCCATTCCTCTGTCAACCTCTCAAGACCAGATACAGGACCACATACAATCATAGTTTCTTTCTGGACCTTCTATTTAATACCAGAGCTAATTACCACTCAATAATGGTGTTTCTCAGTCAGATATTTCTTCATCCAAAACAGAAAAATAAAAAGTGACTTGGAATGCTTGTTAAATCAGAATAAAAAACCCAAATATCACAAGAAAAAACAATGAATCAGATAATTCATATTAAAAACTAGTGCTACTCTACCTAAATATCCTAAATTCTAATCTCAGTTATAATTGTCAGTTTGGCTTTTCTAAAGTGTAGTGTTTTACCTGTAAATTGTCAAACCCCTCCACTGTTTATCATAGAGAAGATTGAATTTGTGCAGAAACAAAATAATAATAGTCTTCTAGTTATTATCAGTTTGTAGCAAAATGAGTAATAATAACTAAGATTTATTGAGTGCTTATTATACCAGATAAGATTTCATCTGTTTTTTGCGTGATTTATCTCATTTAATCATTATTTGCACTGACTGCAATCTATATCAGAATGACAGATGACAAAGTGAGGAAATGTGAGATTAAATAACTAGCTTCACTTTTATGTAGTGTAAGTAGGCGATAAGGAAGACAATAGTCCCAGATTCACATTCTTGACTACTATACTCTATACCTATAACTTAAATGTGTTATATGCCCTAAACTATCCCTACAAGATAGACAAGAGAAGCAATTATTAATTTTCTCACAATTTCTAGATTATAGATTTTTTTGTTGTTGTTCAAGGTGCTGGAAATTTTCCACTACCCTCCTACACTATTCCTTTTGACAAGCTTCCTGGTTGGACTCCAGTTGGGTGAGTCTTATATGTTTTTTCTAAACCACTTTAATTCTTATAGGCCATTTTTCTTATTACTTGCACTCCTATTTATTTCTTTCTGTCTTTGTTCACAGTTCCTTCCCAGTTCCAACATATTTTTTTGTTAAAACGGTT
The DNA here is from genome assembly GCF_000164805.1 of Carlito syrichta. Classification (NCBI taxonomy): domain Eukaryota; kingdom Metazoa; phylum Chordata; class Mammalia; order Primates; family Tarsiidae; genus Carlito; species Carlito syrichta. The sequence goes on along the minus strand of NW_007258216.1, from coordinate 1,558 downwards.
ATGACACATATTCTGTTGCATTACTTACCAACCGTTATAAACATCTACATTTCCATGTGGGATCCATAAATTAATATTTGTTGTAGTAAATGAAAATATCATTCTGGAACACATGCAAGTTGGCATCTTTATGTCTACTTTATGTATTTGTAGTCCATGTCATGGTTTAATGTGAAAAAATTGAGCTGATATTTCTCTTTATTTTGCTATAAGCTGCTAATAACAAAAATGAAGGTTTTTGCACTTCTGATATTTTTGCATAAATCCAGTTGTCTCTGTGATAAACAGTCAAGAAGTGTAACAATTAACTTGTAACAATTAACTTTTATATATATACTCCCTAGAAAAGTCAACCTCATATTACCGCTGAGATTAGAACTGAGGACATTTAAAGAAGAGTGAACCTGAATTTTTAATATCGATTATCTGATTCCTGTGCATGTTTTTACTTAGCACAGTTTTGCTTTAGCTAATGTTCCAATTTACTTGAAATTTTTCTGTGATCATCAGTTGGCCAACTTTTTCTGATTTGCTCTCCCTTCTTTCTGTTTATTAAGATCCTTCTTGCACACATTACCTTCTGAGCATGTGCTTGTATATGTGTGCATTTTTAAAGATAGAATACCATTTTGGAAAAAAAAAAAACTGACATATCAAGCAACAATTCATCACATCCCACATTGAAGGCAATGAGGCTGCTTCAAAAATCAGTGCTTGGGCTGCCTTAATGCTGCGGGTCATTTCACAGCCCGACAAGTAAATCCTACAATAATCCATCTTGCTATGACAGGGAGATGCAACATCTTATATTTTAATAACATCCCAAGAAAAAACAGCTCTACCTCTCAGTGGAACAGAAGGCAAAAAATCACTTCCCATTAACCTAGAGCATTCGTTTACATTGCACATTTTAAATTCCAATAAATAACAGATTATTTAATAATTAATTTTTGATCCTTACTTGAAATAATAATCAATTATATCTAGGGTTCTTATTTTGGGGACTAAACACTCTTCTTGAGTGATACAAACTTCTCTCTTGATGGAAGGGAAAACAAATACAAAAAATATAACTGCCTGCTAAAAACTTGTCATTAAAGATTCTTTTATTTTTTTATATAACTAACATTCTTAGATTTAGTTGTGTGTCAGAATTAATCAAAATGCTGAAATTTTATATTGCCTTTTCCTTTCTGGTGCTTACTGCCTTGTGCAGAAGATAGAAAAACTCATGAAGTAAGATAGTTTCTCCAAAGATTTGTAAAGTTCTGTGAGAACAAAGGGCAGAACAAATAACTCAACTAAGGGACTTTCATTCGTTGACACACTTCATTCAATAAAATTAATTAATGTATCATATTATCTATCTTTATGAAAGGTTCTCACACATAATTAAAAGCACGTGTCAGCAGTAACATTTTGTTTGACTTTATTTAAGGGTACAATAAAAATGGAACCTTTTTTCTACCTAACTCTAACATGATCATTAATGCTACTAGATAAAAAAGTAATGATAAACATGTGATCTCCTTCTCATGGTACTATCTTTTTTTCCCTA
>NW_007258215.1:0-6847 GCF_000164805.1 Carlito syrichta | reverse complement strand
ACAATGACAGTGAGATTCAGCCATGCTGATTTGAGGTGTTCCTATATCAGAGATGGGGTGAATGATCTGACCCTCCCTACCCCATACATGCATTCTCTCTGATGAAATTCCAACCTGTGGGAAGAAGATATTCTTGAAGTAGCATTACAGGTACCAAAAATGCCTGAAGGAAAGTAACTTGAGAGCCTTTCAAAGAATGGCAAGGCTTAGAGTTATTTGCTCTTGTTTTGGGAAACAGGAAGAAATGGTGTTGTTTCACATTTTAGGAGCTAAGGTTTAAGGTCACAGTCTGAGACATGGCACTTTCCATTCTCACCAAGTCTGATAAATTTCTGCTGCTAGTATGGATTCCTCAGGGTGGCAGATGGGTACAGGGGACTCAGAGGCTTGACCGGAGTTCTTCTGAGGGCAGCACCGACTCCTTGTAAACACTCATCATCAAGTAAGTCTCCTAATAGACAACTGACCTGACTTTGGGGAAAATAACACTGAAAACAACCTGGAGTAAGTTTTAAGGTGAACTTGACTTACTTGGCAGTCAGAAGATATCAATTTCCAAAGAAACTTTGGTACATGCGTGTGCATTACAGAAGACAATCTCTGGTGTGTAGACCCCACCCTCCCAACAGCAGACCACTCACATCTCAGTTTCTGTTTGAGTAGGACAGTCACATTCTCAAAGACTTAAAATATAACCCTCAGACATGCCTGATTTTTAACTGTAATGTCCTCATAACAGAAGTTCTTATCAGAGATCTCCATGGTACTTGGCAAACAAGACGGTCTACTTGCTAAATAATACATTAGGTAAGTAAATTCAAGTGAGATTACTCTAATTAAATATACACTGCTATTGAAACATAATTTCTATATGGTCTAGTTGAAGAACAATCTCTTGTTCCTGAAAAAAAAGAAAGTTTTAAAATGATCCCCTGGTGACTGGGAGAATAGATTTACACGCAATCCACAGAGGTCATTTCAAGAAGAAAAAGATGACAGACAATGCAGGGAGCAGGTATCTCATTCCCGGAGACTGTCACTAAAGTGTGGGCTTTAAGGTTCTGGGCCAGAGATAGGGAGTTGGTAGAAGCAATGATGACCGTTGGGGTTGAGGGAATAGGCAGGCTCACACAGGTGTGGGGAGTGGCCTAGCCCAGTTTTGGCTAGTCTTTCAGGGCACTGCGTGAAAGGTTACCTGAGCAGCGCGGTCCAACGATCACAAGGCTTGGGCGAAAGGAAACGTCACTTTGCTGCCTGCGCCAAGCCACACCCAGCCCCCTCTAATGGCGTTAGGTGCCACAGGCACGACAACACGGATGGGCACGAATTCCTGCAGACTTTGATCTCCTTGTCTACACACACTGAGAGCTGACAGTCTCTGCATGGCCGCCCCTCTTTCATTTGTCAGACAGAGTCTGTGGGTGCACCTGGGCAGGCAGCTACACCTGTACTTGAGAATTTACATCGCCTTGCTCGGGGATGGCATTGATTATGGACGGGTGAAATACAAGCACAAACTATTTAAAAACTGAACGATGGAGGCCTACAGGAACATGGCAGAAAAACAAATACATACAAGTGCCGCTGGCACAGCGATTGTACCTCTGCCCCTGAGCAATCATCTGATGATATCAAATTATGAGCCCTGGAAGTCCTCGCGCCACTGCCTTGGTTCACATTGGAGGCATAATGAAAATTTTCTGGTTAATTAAGGGGAGGTTTATAAAATACTTAGGTTGTGCACACGCATGCGATTCTCGTCCTTCCACACTGGGGGCAATTCGCATCCTTCCACACTGGGGATGGCATCCTCAAGGCACTCCAGGCCTGGATACCGTGGTCTGTTTCTCTGCCTAGTATCCGAGGTAGGATCCGCTCTGCCTGCAGTGCTCAGGTTAGTGCCGTCCCCAGGCAGCTCAGGCGCTCACTCTGGCCCTCCTGTGCTTCTGGACCTTTCCTTCAGGGTTTTCCCTGGAGTCGCTCCAGGCATGTCCTCTCGCCACCTGCCTCAGCTTGTCCTGCCTGCAGCGCCATGCTCACTGCAGTCCCTGCAGCCCCACGCTCTCGGGGCACTCAAGGTGCACTATTCTAACCTGGGGTCAATGGGGGGATGCCTGGCCCTGCTTGGCACGATGGTGCAGGCTGTGCACCCAGGAGCTGGGGCCTTGGGAGCAGTGGGGTCGCCACAGGTAGACGACCCCCCATGTCTTAACCTGAAACCCAAGGCACCAGGGTAGCAATTGTGCACGACCCCACGGGGCTCGGCCACTGGAAACTGCCTGACACTCGCTAAACTGTCGCAAAGAGGGAGTGGCTTCCCAGGTCTTGGTGGAGAAAAGTGAGAGGTTCTCACAAGTGCTTAATGATGCAGGTAAACCAGGGCCCGCGTTGGGGCGGAGGCAGGCTGCGGTGGTCAGCCTGGAACAGTCAGGCCCTCCACCTCCCTGCCTGGCGTCCTGCCATCTGGGCAATGGAGAAAGGTCATTTTGAAAGGTTGGCGACCAGGCCCGTTGCATCCTGGTGGTGAGTCTGTGCACCCAGTGCTGGGAAAATGGCGTCCCCAAGGAACTTCTTCCTCTTCACTGGGGACTTCAAGATGTCAGAGCTTCAAAACTAGAGAATTATTTTGGAAGAAAGGAAACTGTGGACACTGTTGAATTTGTTTGATCTTGCCCTTATGTAAATATGCCCCAGGGATAGGAGGTGGGAGGGTAAGAGACTAACCCAGAGCTTGGGGAGAGAATAAAGAAACTGTCTTTTTCAGTCATAACAAGTTCCTCCCATTTAGAGAACTGCCAAATCATAACACATTTTCCATAAAGTCTTAAAACCAGTTTAAAAATCAACTGGGCTCAAAGACTGGCAGTTCACGGATGCACCTCCTCTGCCACCCACACCCGAGTGCTCTGAAGATCCGATTGCCTCCTGGGGTCCCAAACCTGTTAGTCCCAGCTTGCTGACTGTCCGAGCTTTCCTGCAGGCGAGTCCCAGTCACCTCTTCCTCCAAGCTTCGCATGGTCTCGCCAGCCGCACAGGACACCTGCTTCGGTTCCTGGAGCCCTGGTGCTACGGGTCGCAAGGCAGCCAGCTCTTCTGATCCAGGGCACCAACGTGGGGTGGGGGTGGGCGGCTTTGGAAGGAGGCTCAGTTTCAGCTGTGCTGGGTCCCTGGGTCTGGCTGTGAATGGCTCCTTGGCTCCTCTCTGGCACAGGGACAACCGGGCTGTGGCTGGGTGCAGTTGGCTCCAGGTAGAGGCAGCCTTCTGAGAAGTGGCTGGGTTGCCTGAACTGCCCCTGTGAGGAGGGGCGGGGTTGGAGTGTCTTGGGTTGGGATCTTTTCCAGCTGAGTGACTCAGGCCACATATCTGGACCTTCAGGGTTTGATGACCCGGCAGGTGGAGCCTTGCAGCCTCTGCTCTGGAGCCAGGAGCCCTACAGGACCCGGGTCATCACTTTTCTTTGACCTAAACCCTTGGGCTGCTGGAGGGGTCACCCTGGATGCCAGGGAGGCTTAGTTGGAGAGTTCCCTGGTGTTTTAGAGAGAAATTATGACCTCTTTTAAGGGTCCCTAAGCAGAGCCCTCCTCCCCGCTAGGACATACGGGACCACGGAGCCCTGGGCTCACCAAACCCTCGATGGGAGGGAACAAAACAGTGGCAGAGCTGTGGGAAGTAAATTCCAGGCTGGGCTGAGCCAGTTTCTCCACCCATCCCCCCATCCAAGGAGGTGCTTGGTGGCATGACGTGTACCTGCCCACCACGTTGCTTTCTTGTGCACTAGATGCAAGTTTTGGAGTAAAGGACCAAGGAGAAAGAAGGAAGGTGAGTTAGGGCCATCACATTCTGCTGGACTCTTCTAGAACTGGTTTTAAGCCCAGAGGCCTGGAGCACAGGTCTAACTCTTGGCCCTGGGAAGAGAATGGACCACAGTCGCCCCCTCCAGATCTTTTCAGTGCTCCTGGGGCAAGTCCACAGCTTTGCTGGTCCCACTTCCTGAGAACTGCTTGGTTTCAGGTGAGGTCACAGGGAAGTTTCCAGGTGGGGCCCAGCCAGACCTCCTCCCACCCAGCTCCTCCATAACTTCATCATCTCAGGACCCCAAGGGAAGTGAGGCAGTAGGGCCACAGAGATGGGCACTATCAGGCTCCTGAGGATGTGTACACTGTGTCCCCTGCCACATCCCCACTGCCACAAGGCTCTGCAGTAACCCCAGCTTCCCATGAGTGTGTGTGGGGGGATGGGGGCAGTGATCAATGAAGGGAATCATCCTAAGTGGGTGGGAAGGAGGCAATTTGTGTATCTGAATCCTGAGATTGAGAAGTGTCATCCTCCAGGTCACACCCCAGGGCTTATCTCACCTGTATTTACCCGTGGCCCTGAAATACTGTAGTTTGCTAAGAGGATGGTGGTGGGGCAGGCCCATTTCTCAGGCAGGCACTCACTTCTGTGGTTGGGTTCCTCTGGGGTATGGAAGAGGGGCTGGAAATGGAATCTGCCTTGGGGTTAGGTGGGTGGGGCTGGGAACAGGAAAAGGCTGCTCTCAGGGACTTTCCAGAGTTGGAGAAGAGGTACCCCCCCAATCTGTGTCAAGGTCCTAGAGGAGCCTGAGGTGTGGGGCAGGTGTTCTGAAGTGTGCACGTGGGGTGGCATGAATAAGATGTAAACTTGTCTCCTAGCAGAGAAATCAAGCCTGCCTTCAGAGTTGGTAATTAGTAATGACTATTGTGGGCATCGTTGTCACTAATTATAGATGTCTTGGTGTCTGTCCTCAGGCTTGGAAAATGGGAATTTCCCTGATTCTGTGGGACTTCAGGCCCCCAGAGAGGGAAGCAGAAGGTGGAGATCTGTGGGCAGGCCTGGGCAGTGGTGGTCACTCCTCCACACTACCCCTGGGGGTCTCAAGAGAGAGTAGAGGACCCTCCAGTGGCCTCTGGGCTGTCTATGTCTGGGGAAGTGGTAGGGCTGGGTCAGGAAGGGGTCACAGCAAGAGTGGAGAGAGGCAGCAGAAGCAGGGCAGGACTCTTTGCCCATGCTGGAGGTTGAGGACAAACTGGCCCAGGGTGGCCCGGGAGCCAGGGCAGGCCTGGGGGTCCCAGTGGCTTAGCCTGGCTTAGTGGGACTCCTCTTTCTGGCTGCTGTCCCCGCTCCTGTGTACTCTTCAACTTTTCACTCAAGTCTGGAAGTCTTGGTTTTCTCTCTTTCTGGCAGAGCTGAGGTAATTGTATCCAAGTTTTCCAGAGGGAATCCTGTAAAGCCATATCTAGCGAATAAAAATAATCCAAACAATAGGGATCACATGGGTTGAAGAGGTCGCCTCATGGCGATTGTGCAGTTTTGAGCATAAGCAAAAATTAAGTTGAAATCATTTTTGGCATCTGAAGTGGTGTTTGGTTTTACTTTTGTAAGTTGCCAAAGTTTTCATTCATTTGCACTCTTTTCTTCTTGTGCTAAGTAATGGAGGATTAGAGAAAACAGTGTCCAGTGGCTTAACATAAATTGTGTCCTCTTACTCCTCCCTTCCAGTGGGTGTCAGCTGTGGGGGAAGGTGGCTGCACATTTAATTCTCTGCAGGGGCATTGGTCTGTCTGCTAGCTCAAATGATCCATTTTCCTGGGTCTGACTGTGAAATCCAGGCTCCAACTTTGGGCTGCTGGGGAGTTGTGTGGCGTCATGTGGGGTCCTGGGGAAGACAGCCCCTCCTATGTTGCTCCCCACAGGATAAGTCACTGCCCTGGTTCCCCCAAGAATCCTCATTCCCCAAAGGAGGTGCAGGAATCAATCCCCACCAACCATGCAGGAGCAGAGAGACAAGAGAGAGGCTGATGGGTTTTGTTTTAACTTTTCTTGTAGTTTTGAAGGAAAGCCTACTTCTCTGAGAGAGGCCCTGCCGCCTTTCAGATCTCATACTATGGAAAAAGATCAGTCACATTTTGTCCTGGTTGCCAGAATGAGAGATTTACAAGGTGTCCCTTCAGAAAGAATTCCCAGTAGAGTCCACGCTGAAACGTCTTCTTCTCCAGTACAACCAAAATGATTAGAAAAGCACAGAGTACATTTTGCAGTGATTAGGCAAAAATAAAATCTAGTCACAGAAAACTTTTATCTGTGACCTTCTCCACCAAGCTAAGTAGTCAAAGAAATCTGCTCATTCACAACTTTCTCAGAGTCTGAATTTCCTTTGCTGATCTAGCACACTGACCAGTTTCTACATGGAGGGTGGTCACTCTTTACAGTCATTTTGAATACAGATGTGTGCTATTTGGGAACTCTGCATGTGCAGATAAAATTGTGAATTTCTGTCTGGAGAAATTATGGTAGTAACGAGGTCTAATGAGGTTGTTAGAAAGAAAAAAATGTTATTTACCAAAAAAACTTGATGGGATAATTTGACTTGCTGTGTTTTACAACTGATGATAAGAAGAATGTTGATTGCAAATAAATCACTGCCTCTAAATGCCTTCAAACAGTTTGTGTTTGCTCCCTTCAGATCAAAGTTAAACTTGGGAGATTATGAAAACTGGACTGGGCCCAGGAAACAGCTGTTTCCCTCCTGGCAGTGCACAGCTTCCAGTCTAAGCATTAATATTTTACAGGATAAGCCCAACTTTTGTATTTTTTAATATGGTGTTTTGTTATTGTTGTCAATCATGGCCAGGATTAAAATTTTAAATTATCTGTCATTACTAAAGACCTTTAAGTGTGGGTGAAACATTATATAGAGGCAAATTTGGGAGATAAGAGGCTTGAGCTTTCCTTTTCAATCATTAGTGGGTTCAGGCTCCAGGAAAACCAGGGTAGTTTATTTTTAGCTACTCCCCTTGGGGTGAAGGGAGGAGACCTGGGCAATGA
>NW_007258214.1:607944-615093 GCF_000164805.1 Carlito syrichta | reverse complement strand
GCCCCCACATAATCCCTGCTGGGTTGGGTGTGAGCCCTCTCAGGCGTCCTCTATGGTCCTCTATGGTCACTCAGAAAAGATGCATGAATGTTAACTCACTCAGCAAGTGCCAGACTCAGGCGTCCTCTATGGTCCTCTATGGTCACTCAGAAAAGATGCATGAATGTCAACTCACTCAGCAAGTGCCAGACTCAGGCGTCCTCTATGGTCCTCTATGGTCACTCAGAAAAGATGCATGAATGTCAACTCACTCAGCAAGTGCCAGACTCAGGCGTCCTCTATGGTCCTCTATGGTCACTCAGAAAGGATGCATGAATGTTAACTCACTCAGCAAGTGCCAGACTCAGGCGTCCTCTATGGTCCTCTATGGTCACTCAGAAAAGATGCATGAATGTTAACTCACTCAGCAAGTGCCAGACTCAGGCGTCCTCTATGGTCCTCTATGGTCACTCAGAAAAGATGCATGAATGTCAACTCACTCAGCAAGTGCCAGACTCAGGCGTCCTCTATGGTCCTCTATGGTCACTCAGAAAAGATGCATGAATGTCAACTCACTCAGCAAGTGCCAGACTCAGGCGTCCTCTATGGTCCTCTATGGTCACTCAGAAAGGATGCATGAATGTTAACTCACTCAGCAAGTGCCAGACTCAGGCGTCCTCTATGGTCCTCTATGGTCACTCAGAAAAGATGCATGAATGTTAACTCACTCAGCAAGTGCCAGACTCAGGCGTCCTCTATGGTCCTCTATGGTCACTCAGAAAGGATGCATGAATGTTAACTCACTCAGCAAGTGCCAGACTCAGGCGTCCTCTATGGTCCTCTATGGTCACTCAGAAAGGATGCATGAATGTTAACTCACTCAGCAAGTGCCAGACTCAGGCGTCCTCTATGGTCCTCTATGGTCACTCAGAAAGGATGCATGAATGTTAACTCACTCAGCAAGTGCCAGACTCAGGCGTCCTCTATGGTCCTCTATGGTCACTCAGAAAAGATGCATGAATGTTAACTCACTCAGCAAGTGCCAGACTCGGCCTCCGTGGAGTCCGCATGTGCTGATGGAGGGAGATGATAAAGAAAACACGGAGCAGAGCAAGAAATGGAACTGGCGGGGGCAGGGAAGGCCTCTGGGAGGAGGTGGCGTTTGAGCAGAAGGAGGGGGTTGTGAGGCCACCTGGAGGCCTGTTCAGCCAAGGGGACAGCAGGAGAGGCCTGAGTGGGACCTTCTGCATTTCTGGGGAGGTGGCTGGTGGGTGGTTGGGGGAATGGCTGGACGGGAAGGATCGGGGAGCAGCCAGGCAGGGCAGTGTCCACAGCTCCTGGGCTCCAGAGGCTTCTGGGTGATTTACGTATGCATATAAGTTGATCCAAATGCATGTTTATGTACATGTGTGTCTGTGTGTGAAAGACGGTGGCGCACAGTGAGACCCAACACCCGTTAAGGCCAAGAGATTTAATGGGTCGAACGCGGTGGCTACAGGACCTGAGGGTCAGGCTGTAGTGCCGAGGCAAGGGTGCGGCGGCTTTGATAGGGGCTTAGGGCGACCTGTCTGTTGTCTATAGGTCGGCTGGCAGAGCTTCATGGAAGTTGGTGGATTTTTCGCGGGAGCGGGAAAGGGTGCGGAGGGAGAACAAAGGAAGGCACCAAGGAAGAACAAAGGAAGGCACCGTTTCAATCGCCATTTTAGTTTGCCGGGTCGCCGTTTCCAGGAAAGGGAGGGAATGTGACTTTACTTGTGGCTTGGTGGTGGCCCTTCAGTGTGTGTGTATATTACACATTGCTTGCATTTCCCCACCCCTACCCCCTACCCTCTCCCAACAAACTCCCTCCTTCCCCTCCCCCATTTTGCTTTTTTCACATAGGGCGGCCTTGGGCCCTGCCCTGCCCACGCACAAGGCTCTGACTCCCTCCTCCCCGGGCCCAGGCTCCTTGGGAACCCCTCCAGGGGCTGTCTTCACCCCCTTGTTGATGGGCGTTTTGTGGGTCCCAATTTTCCACCATCACACACAGCCCTTTGAGTATGTGTATCCTCCAGGGCCCAGCCCTAGAGGTGACAGTGCTGACCCTGGGTCCAGGCATGTGAAATCCTCCTTAATGCTGTGACAGTTTCCTCAGAAAGGGACATCTGGCCTGAAAGCCTCCCCTGGGGTGTGACACTGGGGACCCAGGAGATTCCCTCTTGGGCTGGAGTTTCTTTGCTATGAACTGGGTGAGTTCATCCTGAGAATGACCCCAAGGGCCAAGCCAAAGTCAGGTGCAAAGGTGGTCCCAGTGGACTGAGGATTCTTCCTGCGACTTTCTGATAGGAGACAGGATGCATTCTCTCTGCAGAGTAGTGGCAGCTGACCCAGGCTGGCCACTGTTCCACGTGCCCTACATCTATGAGCTCATTTCATCCTCACACCAACCCATGAGATACGGCATTTACCAAGCTCCCCCTACTACAGATGGGGAAACTGAGGCAGAGTGGTCAAAGCACTTGCTCAGTGGATAGAACTGGGTCCTTAGCCTGGGCAGTCTAGCTCCAGAGACCGCTAGGCCATGTGGGCCCCCCTGTTAAATCAGGGCGGGAGGTAGGACTCACACGTCAGTGAGCTGTGCCTTGGTCAACCACGTGCAGGCGCGCGCACACACACACTCCCACACAGGTGTTTGACTGGTGTATCTGGCTGATCCATGAAAGCCTCATGATTCCCCCTTCAGATCCCCAGCAGCAGTTAGTTCTGGAGTGTGTCCAGAATTAACCAGTCCGTCAAGCCCTTCCCAGACCTGGCTTAACCCCAGGTGCAATTCTTAACTCTCCTTCAGGGCTGACCAGGGACACCCGCAAACAGGACTGACCACCTAAGAAGGGACCGGGCACTCTGTCCCCCCACCATGCTCAGAGTTCTACCTGGAAGAGGTGGACCATCACTTCCCAGAGTGAGCCCAAACCTGCTGTCTCTTTCTGAGGGGACACAACCACATCTTGCATCTTCTGGACCTGTGGCGGTAGGTGGGACCGAGCGTCCCCTGCACCCCTTCCCACGCTGGAGTCGGGGCTGCCTTCAAGGTCCCCAGCGCCACCTGCATAGTGCCCAGGTGCCATTGCCCACAGGACTCTCAGCAACTCAGGGCCGTTCCCTGGGCAGCTCGCACCTCCTTGGGACTGAAGGTCCCCAGACGGTGTCAGGAAGGCACTGTGACTGGCGTGCTCTGGTTCCTGGATCCCTGTGACACACCCTCTGTCACCTCAGAGGGCGGGGGCTGTGCCCACCTCCTTCACTGCTGGGGCCAGGCCTAGAACTCAGGCACAGAGCAGGTGTCAGGAGATGTCTGTTGAGTGATGAGTGAGCCTGCCTGTTCCAACTACATTGGACGTGGCTCTCGGGGCCTCAGGGCAGGAGGCGGCTGGGGCAGAAATGCCAGAGTGCCTGCCTGACAGGTTCATCCATCTGGATAGACAAGAGACTCACTTCTGAAAACTGTCAGGGTCTTCCTGAGCTAAAAGTGTGAATGCCCGCCTAGGGCGTTACCAGATCAGGAGAGGGATCTGTTAGGGGCTGGGTCTAGGATGGGGTGCAGAAGGCCCAAGCCAGGCAGAGGAACAGGGCCAGGCAAAGGCGAGGCCAGGATGGGGCTGTGTTCTGGATGGGGGTGAGGCTAGTATGGAGGCAAAACCATGGAGGGGCAGGGTCACGTGGTGGGGCGTGGCCGCACTGTAGGTCAAGAAGGGCTGAGCCCCTATAAAGCATCTGCTGACAGCCAGCCCTCCCCAGGTATGGCAGGATCCCCCCATGGATGCCTCAGTCTCACATTTCCCAAGGCATCTACTGAATCTTGCATGATAGTCTTCATTGCCACGCCAACACGGTCCTTTGGAAAAGACTACTGGTAAGGTGCCGCCTTGGAGACTTTGCTCAGGAGAATAACCCGGCCCAGGTACTGACTCTATCAGCTGCCCCCGATGATGGCCTGACCTGCCAGAGTCTGGGCGACCCCATGAATATCCCCCTCCCTGAGGGAGCTTAATATTGAATAGCAAATAATAAACACCATGACAGTTCAAGAGAAAGACCGCAGAACAAAAGAAAGAGCTTTCTTATTGTCGTGCCGCTGATGACATTTTGTTCATGGGGCCCACGTTTCCATTTTGCACAGGCTCTGAAAGTTATGTACTTAATCTGCTTGGAGGCTGTGCTAAATCTACCCAGTGTCACTCTCGTCCGTTCTGTCCCCACTCCGCTGCTCTCACTGTCTGCAGAGGGGCTCTGTGGGGGCATAGTCATCCACGTCTTCCCTGCCTCTGGAAATGGTGGCCCGCCCTCTAGGCTCTCAGCCAGCACCTGGAGCCGTCATCCTTCCTTCCACAGTCCACATTCCTCCATCAGTGAATTCTGCCAGCTCTACCTGTAAGGAATCTGTAGCATCGGACCTCCCCACTGCCTCCATGTGGCTGCCTGGCTCAGGCCACCATGTGTTCCACTTGACCTCCCTGTGGTCTGCCTGCCGTAGGCCTCTCCTGAAACCTGTTCTTAGATGATCCTGTAAAATTAAACCCTGTCCTGTCTCTGCTCACACCTTCCAGTGGCTCCCACTTCCCTCAGAGGAGAAGTTGAAGTCCTCACGAGCCCCCTGAGGCCTGAGATGATCCATCTCCCCCTCCCTGCCATCACTTCTGGCCTCATCTCCCCCCATACTCCCCTTGACTCCAGCCACACAGGGTGCCCCGTGGCTCCTCAGCCTCATCCCTCCTACCCCTCTCAGGACTCTCTCCTGCCGTCCCCTCTGCCTGTGACACTCCGTCCCCCAGTCCCCAGGCAGCTCCCTCAGCTCCTCTCAGCCAAGCCCTCCTGGCCACCTGGCCGATCTGGATATCCCCAGCGCCCCATCCCCTGTGCCTCTGCGTCATCCTTCGAGGCAGCACCGGGCTGCACTGGACGTGGGGCGTGTGCACCTCCATCTGTCCCCGTCTGTCGTCCCCATGACAGTGTCAGCCCCTCGAGGGTGGGGGTCACCTGCTGGGCCACGGTGGGTCTCTGGAGGAGGCACCAGATGCACACTTGCTGCGTGTTGGATCGAATGAACCAGAGAAGGAGTCGGACCGTGTATTCTCAGCAGGGGATCCCGCTCCCAGGGGCCCAAGCTGGCTCTCAGGGGGAGAAGCTCTTAACTGACTTTATGTAAAAGCACAGGGGCACGTGCAGTGCCCACAGCGATGTGCAGTGCTTCGGTGGTTTTAAAGTTTCCGGCGGAGAGCAGGAAAAAATGTCTGAGACGATGCCTTGGGGGCGATAACGAAATAAAGGCCCAGAAACACCGAATTGGTCGGCAGAACTCACAGCCTGTCTCCCCCTGTTGCCTTGCGCTGGTGGGATGGGACGGCAAATCGAGATACACGGAAAGATGTGAAATAGTCAGTCGCTTATTCCTGGTGGTTAAGAGAATAGAAGGAATGCCTCATTGCTGTGGGGAAACATTCTTTTTTTTCCTGCCAGGGACAGACTTACAAAGGATGATATTTACATTCTCCTGAAGCTTCTAATTTCCTCATTCATCATGTGTCAGGCCCGAGGACCTTCCTCTGCGCAGGGAATGTTTGCAGACATCTAATGAGCCTTTCACCAAAGAACATCACAGTCCCCACAAGGAGAGTCACTTGTGTTTCCGAGGCTGCTCATTCCAGGCATTCGTGTCACTCTGGGCCATTGTGGGGGCACAGGGGCGCCTCACGTCATCGTGGCTTGGGGACTCTTAGAGCCGCATTTCCCTCGAGCTGGTCTGAGGCACAGGAGCCATGGAAACCATCCAGCGCCAGGTTGGTGAGTGGATGGCAGAGCCGAGGCCGCCTGTCCTCCTGGAGGGTGATTGTGAACCTCACATGGAGCCAGCGGCTGCTAGAATTCCACCTACACCGAGGTTACCAGCCCGGGCCAGGTTTGCTGGACTCCCCAGCAGGGAACTTTCGGGAGAGATTTGGGCCAGCCCAGGGAAGGCAGAGCAGGCACCTCCCCCAACCTGGGAGAGGCCAAAGGCGCTGGGGCTCCCCCAGGACCTGCCATGAAGCCACATCCCTTCCTCTCACCAGCAGCTCCACTGTCCTTCCCTGCCCAGCCCTGGCACTGGCCAAACACCAGCCTCCTAAGAAAAACCGAGGGCCCAGGATAGTGGAGCCCAGATCCAGCTGGCCTTATGGGGAGATTTGAGTTCTGTGAACCCTATGGCTCTTGTGACAAAGGAGCGTGGAGACGTGCAGAGTTCTCTTGGGATCCTCCGCCAGGTGCCAGCATGGGCCCCTGCACACTGAGAGGTGGCCTGGCTCCTTCTGCAGCATCTCGGGAACTACAAATATGGTTTAGCGGTTAAACGCTCAGGAGTTCGGGGCTCCTTGAGAGTAACAGAAGCATCCCAGGGTTGGGGTTCCACAATGAAGAAGGGCTGGGGGGATGGTTCCCTTTACAAGAGACCCCACGGCCGGTCACCCACACGCGTGGAGAAACCACTGTCACAGGGGGATAGCCGAGGTGGGTTTTCTTGTACACACTGAAGCCAGGTGGTGCCAGTCACAGCAGAGCCTCTCAGGTCCCACCTCACTGAGTCCCTGATTGGGGCAGGGCTGGTGAGGCCCGGCCACCTGGGAGACAGTCTGTACCTGCCGAGGAGGGAGACAGGAGGGTGCAGGGGGAAAAAATCCAGCCCACAGCTGTGCCCAGCAGTTTGGGGCATTTGACCAACTCAGGCAGTTTTCCTGCCGTTCCCACACTGTGACTGGCCAGCCTCAGCCTCCCTGCTGTGGCAACAGTCACGTTCTGACCTTTCTAGACCCTGTTAGGGGTTTGTTGACACATTGGCTGTTCTGGGGTTGGTTACCGAGGGTGGCTTCAGGGACGGTGACTGGGCGTTCAGGGACAGACTTGGCCCTGTGACCCACAGTGGAGGCAGCTGGTGGGGGTCTGGGCAGCTCCAAGGACAGGCCTTGCTGCCACCCGCAGTTTCGATGCCGCCCTTGCCATCCATTTCCTGGCCCAAGGGGCCTGACTGGACCTGTGGACTGGGTTTCTCTCCTTCTTCAGGCTCCCCCTCTTCCTCCTTGGAATTAGATGAACTTCCCCTCCCAGAATGAACACGGGGCATTTCGGCTCAGCTGCGGCTCACGTGGCCCACAGGCCTCC
>NW_007258214.1:588118-607894 GCF_000164805.1 Carlito syrichta | reverse complement strand
TGTGTGTGTGTGTGTGTGTGTGTGTGTGTGTGTGTGTGTGTGTGTGTGTATACATATTTTTTTAGTTATAAAGTTTAGAAAGACAAGAATAGGCTGCGTGCTGTGGCTAACACATGTAATCCCAGAATTTTGGGAGGTGGAAGACAGAGGATTGCCTGAGCCCAAGGGTTTGAGACCAGCCTAGGCAACTTGGCAAGATGTTGTCTCTACCGTAAATAAAAAAATTAGCCGGGCATGGTGACATGTGCCTGTAGTTCCAGCTACTTGGAAGGCTAAGATGGAAGGATTGCCTGAGCCCAGCAAGCCGAGGCTGTGGTGGCCGTGAGTGTGCCACTGCACTCCAGCCTGCATGGCAGAGTGAGACTTTGACTCAAAAAAAAAGAAAGAAAAAAGAAAAAGAAAAACAAGAACAATATAAAACTAGTGGGAAATTTGACCTTGTTTTTGTAAAACGAATCTATCAGTGTCTGGCTCCATGGATGTGGTCACAATTCTTAATGAGTTCTCAAGGTGCTCGTCAGAAATGTTTTTTTGAGTTCTGCTTTCTGGGTGTTTCATAACTGAAAACAGTTGCTCACAAATACATGTGCTGCCAAAAAGCAATGTCATGAATAAGGAGTGATTGTGAACTTTAAGAATGGAGCTACACATGGGGAGTCGTGAAGAAAATACACGCTAAAAAACTCATAATGTGAAAAGATTTTGCAGGGTCACTTGACTAACTTTCCTGGGCTGCAACATGCCTGCCTTAAACAATAGTTCCCCCTTCCCCTCCCCCGAGCCCCTGACACCCAGCCCTCTACTTTCTGTCCCTGCGTATTGATGATTCCAGGTACGTCTCATAAGTGAAGTCACACAGTATTTGTCTTTTGGGCCTGGCTTGTTTCAATGAGTACAATGTCCTCAAAGTTTACCCCTGTTGTAATGGGTGTCAGAATTTCCTTCTTTTTTTTTGCATTGGAGTCTCACTGTTACCCAGTTTGGAGGGCAGGGGCACTCTCACGGCCACCGCAGTCTCAACCTGCTAGGCTTGGGCGATCCTTCCGCCTTAGCCTTCCAAGTAGCTGGAACTACAGGCACACACCACCATGGCTGGTTAATTTTTTGATTTATTGTAGAGATGAGGTCTCACCAAATTGCCCAGCCTGGTCTCGAACCTGCGGGCTCAGGTAATCCTCTTACCTCGGCCTCCCAAAGTGCTGGGATTATAGGCGTGAGCCACCATGCCCAGTCAATTTCCTTTATTTTTAAGGCTGAATCTATTCCACTGATGGATATACCACATCTTGCTCACCCATTCATCTTCGGATGGACTCTGGGTTGCTTCTGTCTTTTGGCTATTGTGAGTAAATGCTGCTATGAACATGGGTGTACAAATACCGATTTGAGACCTTGTTTTCAATTCTTTTGGGTATATACCCAGAAGTGGAATTGTTGAGTCATATGGTCATTCTATTTTTGATTTTTTGAGGAACTACCATACTGATTTCCAGTTAGCAGCTGTACTAGTTTTCATTCCTACCAGCAAAGCATGAGGATTCCAGTTTTTCTACATCTACACTGTCATTTATTATTGTCTGTATTTTCTTTTTCTTTTTTTTTTTTACAATAGCTATCCTAATAGGTGTGAGGTGAGGCAGGATCTTCATGGGGCATTTTGGGCTTCAGGGATTGGTGACTGGAATTGTACTATTGCACTGTTTGTTGGCAGACAAGGTCACTGGTTTTGTTTTTGTTTTTGTTTTTGTTAAACTTAGCTGGCCTGTTAAAATTCATGAAAATGACCAAGTTGAGCCTGGAGCAGTGGCTCACATCTATAATCCCAGCACTTTGGGAGGCCCAGGCAGGAGGACTGCTTGAGTCCAGGAGTTCAAGACCAGCCTGGGCAACAAAGGAAAACATGGTCATTACAAAAAAAAAAAAAAAAAATTAGGCAGGTTTGGTGACACATGTTTGTAGTCCCAGCTTTGGAGGAGGCTGGGGTGGGAGGATGGCTTGAGCTAGGACGTTGAGGCTGCAGTAAGCCGTGATTGTGGTACTACACTCCAGCTTGGGTGGCAGAGAGAGACCCTGACAAAAAAATCACCAAATTTTCTAAGAATCTTTTCATTCCCATTTAACACAGATGCTTAAGTGAGTTAAAACTGTAAAGTACTTAGTACAATGAGTGGCACACAGTAGGCGCTCAATAAATGTGAGTGATGATTATCAAGATTAAGAAGATACCGGGCTCGGTGGCTCAGCCTGTAATCCCGCACCTTTGGGAGGCTGAGGTGAGTGGATTGTCTGAGCCCGTGGGTTCGAGACCTGCCTGGGCGGGCGAGATCTCATCTCTACAATAAATCAAAAAATCAGCCGGGTGTGGTTGCACGCGCCTGTAGTTCCGGCTACTCAGAAGGCTGAGGCGAAGGATTGCCGGAGCCCAGCAGGTCGAGGCTATGGTGGCTGGGAGCAGCCACTGCACTCCAGTCTGGGTGACAGAGTGAGACTCCAACTCAAAAAAAAAAAAAAAGATTAAGAAGACGTCAACTGCTTACATCAAAGAAAGACAGCACCAAAGAAGGATTTTGGGAGTCTGATGGTGATTTGATGGGGCAGAGTTGGGGAACCACTGGAGGCTGAACCTGCTGCTTGGCAATTTCAGGCGAGCTTCACCCTCACCCTGGCATCCTGTTTATCACCTCTGGACACAGGAGGGAGGCCGGGAGACAGCTGTGGCCCCCAGACCTGTACCCCAGGGCAGGGCTGAGGAGCTCCCCAGAAAGGGTCTGGTCTGTGTTCTCGGCCTTTCCATCCAGCCTGCAGACAGATTCTCTTGCCAAGGGCTTCCCTGTGCTCACTCTCTCCCCCACCCCCAATTTCTGCGGCTGTGGGTGTTGGGGGATGCAGGTTCATGTGCTGGCGCCAGGCTCCCAGAGAGCGTGAACTTGAGACTTGAGAACCAAGGTGAAGATTTGCCTGTGTGTGTAAGGACTGCGGCAGAGGCTGAGCGGGTCCATGGGTAATAAGGCAGTCACCTGACAGCCCAAGGCGGGCAAGACAGAGTCACATGCCAGAGCACAACCAGGAACTTCCAGGGCCGGGGGAGGAGGTCTCGGGATGCATAGGCGGGCAAGGGCAGTTGCAGATACGCGGTTCTTGGTCCGCAAAAAGGAGATCTGGGTTTAAGGCCCAGCTCTTCCACCCACTGCAGAGGCCTCGATGGGCAACTGCTGCCCTTGGGAAAGCCACATTCCTCTGGCCCCAGTCCCTGCCTCTGTGCCTCTCTGATGGCATCGCCCTCTGCCCCTGCCCCGCTCCCCGCCTGCTGGGCTCCAGTCCTGCGGTCCTTTCCTTTCTGTTGCTTCCACACCAAGCTTGTTCCAGCCACAGGCCATTTGCCTGTGCTGCCCCTTGGCCTGGTTTTCTCTTTTGTCTGGCTCCGGGCATGGCCGGTTGCTTCTCAAACTACAGGCCCCGCCCATCTGTTAACTCCCTCAGGGCCCTTCTCAGATTGCACGAAATTAATCCTACCAATCTCTGGTTTATTTCACCCATAGCGCTCGGTGTCCTCTGAAATTATGTTTTTCGTTATGTTATCTTATACTGGGTCATAGTCATTTCTCCCAGAGAGAATGTCAGCTCTGCGAAGTGGAGACTGTGTCTCACTCAGATGAGCTGTTTCACTACTCTGATTCCTCAACTGTGGAAAGAGGACAGGCCAGGCGCGGTGGTTCACGTCTGTAACCCCAGTACGTTGGGAGGTTGAGACAGATGGAGTGTTTGAGTCTAGGAGTTTGAGACCAACTTGGCCAACATAGTGAGACCCTGTCTCTGAGAAATTTTTTTTTCTTCTTTTTTGAGTCAGAGACTCACTCCGTTGCCCAGGCTGGTGTGCTGTGGCATGCTCACAGTCACTCCAGCATCAACCTGCTGGGCTCCAGCGATCCTTTCGCCTCAGCCTTCAAAGTAACTTGAACTACAGGTGCACACTATCACACCTGGCTAATTTTTGATGTATTGTAGAGACGAGGTCTTGCCAAGTTGCCCAGGCTGGTCTAGAACCCACGGGCTCAGGCTATCCTCTCGCTGTTACAGGCTTGAGACACCGGCCCGGCCTCTGAAAAAATTTTAAAAGCAGCTGGGCTCGGTGGCTCAGCCTGTAATCCCTCACTTTGGGAGGCTGAGGTGAGTGGATTGCCTGAGCCCGAGGGTTCGAGACCCGTCTGGGCAACTTGGCGAGACCTCATCTCTACAATAAATCAAAAAATTAGCCGAGTGTGGTAGCAGGCGCCTGTAGTTCCAGCGACGTGGAAGGCTGAGGCGGAAGGATCGCCGGAACCCAGCAGGGCGAGGCTGTGGTGGCCGGGAGTGTGCCACTGCACTCCAGTCTGGGTGACGGAGTGAGACTCCAACTCAAAAAAAAAAAGTTTTTTTTAAAAGCTACTCAGGAAGCTGAGGCAGGAGGATCACTTGAACCCAGGAGTCCGAGGTGGCAATGAGCTATGATCACACCACTGCCCTCCAGCCAAATTGCTCAGCTCAGCCTCTTTCCTGACTTTCTCACCAGGGGCTGTGAGGACCTAAGAAAATGAGGGGAATGCTTTGAAAAGCACAAATGAGAAGCTGAGGGTTGTCGCTTGCTGAGGGCAAAGAGATCAATCCTGGGAGAAAGTGCCCATTTCACACATTTAATTTGCTTTGCAAAGTGTGACCCCCCCAACCTGGCCACCCAGCAAAAAGCCTGCCCCCTTCGTGCCCTGAGGGGAATTCACAACTTCCTAAGGAGAAAAGAAGGCTGATTTTTTGCCAAAGGTGGGTCCACATCTATTACCCTCCTGAGCCAGATCCAGGACAGTGCCCCTGCCCCCTCCACTTACCGTGTGTGACCTTGGGTAGTTCTCTTCCCCCCAGGCCCCACTTTTTCCTTCTCTTAAGGGGAGGGTGGAAATGTTTGAAGCTTGGGCTCTCCCAGCGCTGGTATTTAGGGTAGCACGGACTTGCCAGGGGGGAGGAGAAACCACATTGTCCCAGAGTGCCCTGGCATGGGCCCCGTCCAGCGCATCCATTATGGCGCTCCCACCGGCCCCTGTGTGGCCTCTCAGAGTACTTTCCCGTCCATTATCACTGAGCCACTCTGGGATGGAAGTGAGCCAGCAGGCCGCGGTCCTCGCCCCTGTTTGGCAGAGAAGAAATGAGGAGAGAAGTGAAGCCTGGCCTGCCTCTGCAAGACTCATTCCCTGACGGTCACGCCCTTGGTTCTGCCTCAGGGCCTTTGCATATGCTGCTCCCTCTATCCACCTGCAGGACTCTCCCCAGATACCCTGACTTCATTAACTCCCCTCCAGTGTCTCAAGGGGCCTTTCCTGATCACCTTGTTTAAGATGAAAGCCCCACCCATCTCTCTCCATCCCTTGACTGTTTCATTTCTCTTACTCGATATGAGACAGATCCTTTACTTGTCTGCCGCCCATCCCCTCCCCGGTGTCAGCTTCAGGAGATGAGAATTTCTGTATGCCTTGTTCAGTGGTGTCCCCTTTCTCCAGCGGGCAGCTGGGGCAGCATACATGCTCCCTAAATAATTGTGGAACTGAATTAGGCTCCCAGGGATGCAGAGGAGGAAGTGGTCTTCAAAGACACGTGTCATCTGTTTCCCCTGCCACTGGGCTGCACTTGGTGGCCAGGAAGGTCTCTCTTCTGGGAGACTCTCTCAGCAGAAATCAAGATGATTAAAAACAAAAAGTAACGTGGTTTAAATCATGACCAAGATCTAGGCATCTAGGCACTTTCTTTTTTAGCCCTATCTTGTTTTCTTGGAAGGGCTGACGGAAACAGTAAAAAAAAAAAGGCAAGATATTTCGGTTACTTACACGATGCAGATGAACGATATGGGCGAACGGCTAAAAGAAGAGATTTTGATTCCTTCTTGACTAGGACCAGGGGCTTTTCTAGCTGGGTTTTTTACACCGGATTCAGTGGTACTGGGTAGTAACAGCTATGACAATCATGCAAACAAACCCCGGGTGGAGGACTTTAAACACCTTATGACTGACCTTCAAAACAGCCCCCAAAGGTGGATATTTTTATGATGATCCTCTTTTTTTTGTTGTTTTGTTTGTTTGTTTGTTTTTGAGTTGGAGTCTCACTCTATCGCCCAGACTGGAGTGCAGTGGCTGCTCCCGGCCACCGCAGCCTCGACCTGCTGGGCTCCGGCGATCCTTCCGCCTCCGCCTTCCGAGTAGCCGGAATTATAGGCGCGCGCTACCACGCCCGGCTAATTTTTTGATTTATTGTAGAGATGAGGTCTCGCCAAGTTGCCCAGGCGGGTCTCGAACCCACGGGCTCAGGCAATCCACTCACCTCAGCCTCCCAAAGCACGGGATTACAGGCTGAGCCACCGAGCCCGGCTGATCCTCGTTTTAGAGGTGAGGAAACAGGCTCTGAAATATGATGCACAGAAGGTCATTCGTTTGCCCAAGGTCACACAGCCAGGTGCAAACACGCACTGACAGCGTGTCCACTGTCACGCCCAGTGCCAAGGGGCCCTGAAAAGCCCCTTCAAGGGGCAGCATTCTCTGGAGCCAAGTGGTTAAGGGCAGGGCTCTGGAATCAGACTGACTGTCTCTACATCAGAGCTGTATGACCTTGGGCGGATTCATTACCTGTGCTCAGTCTCCTCACCGGAAAGCGAGGATGATGATGGTGGTGGTGATGATACGCATGTCAGTGAAGCCTCACCAAGTTTAATCTCCGGGGTTCTTAGGACAGAGGTTGCCCCATGGTAAGTGCTTAATGTAGTTCGTTTTAGTTTAGTTTAGTTTTGTTTTTAGAGACAAGGTCTCGCTCTGTCCACCCAGACTGGAGTGTAGTGGTGTGATCATAGCTCACTGCAGCCTCGAACTCGTGGACTCAAGCCATCCTCCCCCCGCAGCCTCCTGAGTAGCTGGGACCACAGGCAGGAGCCACAGCGCCCAGCTAGTTATTTTTAGTATCATCATTTTGTACACACTGTTTCTCTGTCACACACACACACACACACACGCGCACACACACACACACACACACACACACACCCGGTGGGCTTCCTGGAGAAGAGTTCTGCCAGACAGCCCAGGCAGCCCACTCAGTTCTGACCTAGGGTCAGGCTGGTACCTCCTCCCTTGGCAGGAAATTTCCCACTGAAGGGGGAGCCACCGCTTTCTGCGTCTCTACCCCTCCCCCACTCACCACACTCACACCAGTCCCACTCACAGGTCATGCGCCTGTCCCTGGGCCCGCGTGTGACTCAGCTGGGCAGCTGGACCCGAGGGCGGGAGGAGAGTTGGAGATTAGCACTGCCAGGGGTGGCTGGGAGCAGCTGTCCGGCTGCAAAGGTCAAGGGATTGGGTTTCCACCTTGCACCCACGTCTTGGGAGGGTGCACGGGACCCCGCAGAGGCCAGGCTCCAGCCCTGGGGGGGGTTGTGCTTCACTGAGTCTTTTCATGGAGATGCCTGGCATTTTATGAGCTCTTCCTGGCCCCCTCCTCCAAATCTCCTGGGCAACCAGGGCTGCTTTGCTGTTTTGATCATCCCCGTGAACCGAGGCTCAGGGAAGGCCGAGGGTCTTGCTTGATGTCCCTTGGCCGGTGGAGCTGGGGTCCCACTGAGGCCTGCAGTGCATAAGCCCACCATGCTCCCAACATATTGTGCCGACTGTCCTCAAGGCTGTGTGCACATGTGTGCACATGCGTACAGGTATACAGGCAGGCACAGGTGTGTATGTGCATGGGAGGTGTGTGCATGTGGTATGCCGAGGTAGGGGGTGACCCACCCCATCACACACAGCTCTGCTTTCCTGATGGTCCTCAATTCATTTCTGAGCACTGGAAGTATGTGGTGAGTCATTCTATTTATGTATCATTATAATTTAAAATTTGTATTTATTTTTGAACAGGCATTATATTCACATGGCTCAAGATTCAAACAGGTACAGTAAAAGGTCACTCTCCCATCCATGCCAATTCCCTTCCCCCAAGGCACCAGGGTTGTTAGTTTCTTCTTCCGGGCAATTCTGTGTGAAGTCAAGATGAGTATAAATATCCCCCTACCCCTCACCTGGAAAACACTCTTTATGCAAATGGTTGCCCGCTCCAATCACTGTTCTACTACTGTTTTTTTTGTTTAATAACATGTCCTCAGGCTAGGCATGGTGGCTCACACCTGTAATCCCAGCACTTTGGGAAGCTTAGGCGGGAGGATTGCTTGAGGTCAGGAGTTTGAGAGCAGCCTAGGCAATATAGTGAGAACTTGCCTCCATTCTCCCAGCTACTCAAGAGGCTGAGGCAGGAGGATTGTTTGAGCCTGGGAGTTCAAGGCTGTGGTAAGTTGTAATTGTGCCTCTACACTCTAGTATGGGTGACAGAGTGAGACCCCCAACTCAAAAAAAAAACCCTTGCCTGGGCACAGTGGTTTATGCCTATAATCCCAGCACTTTGGAAGGCTGAGGCAGGAGGATTGCTTGAGGCCAGGAGTTCAAGACCAGCCTGGCAATGGTGTGACTCTATCGCTATTAAAATAATAGCAACAACGATATATCCTAGAGATCATTCCATACTGGTGCCCAAAGAGCTACCTTGGGCCTTTTCAAGGTTGTATAAAGTTCCTTCTTTGTGAGGATGCACTATTTCTATTTGACTAGTCCCCTACTGATGGACAGTTAGGTTATTTCCGATTCTTGCAGTTGTACACTGTGGTCCGATGAGTCTTCACATACATCACCGAGTGTACGTGGTGGGGGGATCTGGAGCCTGGCTCCTCAGAATGTTCCAGGCCAGCAGCTGGGCATCACATAGGAGCTTGGCTAGAGCTGCAGCATCGCGGGCTCCACCCTAGACCTGCCAGATTGGGTTCTGCATTTAAAAAAGATGACCAGGAGATTTGTGTGCGCATTAAAGTTTCAGAAGCGCTGGCCTGGAAGGCAGGTTCCCAGAAGTGGAATTGCTGGGTCAAGAGGCAGGTGCATTTATAGTTTTGACAGGCGCAGCCAAGTTGACATCTGCAGAGCTCGATGGAGCACACATTTCCACCTGAAATCATAAGCATCTGGGAAGAATCTTGGGGAAAAAAATCCATTTCCAGCATCACAACCTATAGAGAGTAGGATTCAGTGGGCCCGGGTGGGCCTAGGACTCTGGATTTTATACGTTCCCTGGGTCGTTCTGGTGTTCAGCCAGGTTTGAGAACAGCTGCCCTAAATACTCCCCTAACTTTTGACTCCAGAGACATTTTAGGGCCCCTGGGTGGCAAGCTAAAGCCATCTATAAATCTCGAACCAGGATGGCAAACCCAAACACCCACAGGGACCGACAGATAGGACTGGTGGCTGAGGAGGGCTGGGCTAGTCTTCTATTTCATATCTAAGTTAAAAAATAAAAATTAGAGTTCGTGCAAACCACATTTGGGCTAAAATCTGGCCCACAGTCCATGAGTTTGTGACTTAGGGTGTTCTCGAAATGCCTTTTTTTTCCTGTTTTGGCAAAGAATCCCATACTGCCTGGTGAGGCCTTGGGTGTCCTTCCTCCACATAGTGTTGGAGAATCTTCCAACCTGGACAACATAGTGAGACCTCGTCTCTACAAAGGAATAGAAAATTAGCTGGGCATGGTGGTATGCACCTGCAGTTCCAGGTACTCAGGAGGCTGAGGCAGGAGGATCGCTCGAACCCAGGTGTTGGAGGCTGCGGTGAGCTGTGATCATGCCACTGCACTCCAGCCTTGGTGGCAGAGGGAGACTCTATCTCAAAATAAGTAAATAAATAAGAGAGAACTTATAGATCCAGACTCTCATTTTACGAATGAAGAAACTGGGCTGGAAGTGGTGAGTGGGTAGGCTTCAGGATTTAAATATTTTAAATATCGAAATCAATATTTTATTGCTTAGCAGGCAACGTGCTCAATGCTGGGGTTCTTAAGGCAGCAGGACAAGCCCGGGTCCTTGAGGAAGGAAGGGACAGATTCCTAACCAACAAACAATGGCCAACCAGTGTATAGACCAGGTGATCATTTGTGCTGGTTCCCAGTCTAAAGGGCTTCGCAGGACCAAGGAACAGAGGAGGTGAGGCTGAGAAAAACACTGGTGGTTTTTGGTTTTTGTTCATCTCAAGCAGGGATTTTTTTTTTTTTTGAGTCTGAGTCTCACTCTGACACTCAGGCTGGAGGGCAGTGGCACCATCATGAATCACGGCAGCCTTGGCCTCCTGGGCTCAGGCAATCCTTCTGTCTCAGCCTCCTGAGTAACTGGGACTACAGGTACAGACCATAATGCCTGGCTAATTTTTTAATTTTTGAGTCAGATTCTCGCTCTGTTGCCCAGGCTGGAGTGCAGTGGTACGCTCATGGCCACCACAGCCTCGACCTGCTGGGCTCAGGGGATCCTCCTGCCTCAGCCTTCCATAATTTTTTGTAGAGATGTGGTCTCGCTATGTTGCCCAGGCTGGTCTTGAACTTCCAGGACTCAAGCGATCCTCCTACCTCAGCCTCCCAAGGTGCTGGGATTATAGGCGTGAGCTGCCGTGCCAGGCTCAAGCAGGGATTTAGGCTGGAGATTGGCACATGCTTCCTGGAAAAGGCTAGACAGCAAATGTTTCAGACTTTCAGGCCACACGTCCTCCGTCGCAACTGCTCAACTCTGCTGGTGTAGCATGAAGATAGCCCGAGACAACAGGTAAACAAAGGGCTGTGGCTGTGTGCCAATAAAACTTTATTTATGGGCATTGAAATTTGAATTTCATAGAATGTTCCTGTGTCACAAAATAAGTCTTCTTTTGATTCCCTCCCCAGCCGTGTATAAATGTAAAAACCATTCTTAGCTCACAAGCTGTACAGAAGCAGACAGAGGGCCAGATTTGGCTGGAGGCTGTGGTTGTCGACCCCTGATTTAGAGGATGAAGCAGAGGCTGCCAGGCAGACGGGATGGGTACTCCTGGCAATGGGGCGGACAGGGAGGAAAAGGTTGACCAGAGAGACACCTGGATGCCTGGAACTCCCATTCCAGCCCCAGCCCGTTCCTCCCAGATCCTGTAGTCAAATACATCCCCGGCCAAACCTGCTCAGAGCTTTTGATCCTTAAAAAACAAGACTTTTTCCTTTCCTTGAAGATACAGTCCAATCTGACCATGTTTCTCAGAACAGCAGCTGGCAGTTCCCACTCCCCCACTGGGACCTGGGGTCCTGTCCCTGTCCCTCTGAAGCTGGCCCTGCCTCAGTGTCCCTCCCAAAGGTCACTGGTGACTTCCCTGCTGCCAAACTGCCATGGCCTCACCAAGGGCCTTGCTGTGCTTTTCTGCTGGGGCTTTTTGTTGCTGTTTACCAGCTCAGGCTTCTGAAAACTCCATCCTCTTGGTTCCTGTAAGGCTGCTCCTCCCTGGTCCCCTCCCTTTTGGCCCTCCACTTCCCCTGGGTCTTTCCTTCACATTAAAAGCCCTGGGTCAGCAGATGGAAAGCCAGTGCCCAGGAGACCAAGATGGTAGAGAGAATGACCAAAGTGTGTGTTCTTTAGACACAGACACCCTTTGGCTGTTGAATAATAGCAGTAGCTGACACTTGGGAGTATTTTTTTTTTGGAGTTGGAGTCTCACTCTGTCGCTCAGACTAGAGTGCAGTGGCCGCTCCCGGCCACCGCAGCCTCACCTGCTGGGCTCTGGCGATCCTTCCGCCTCAGCCTTCCAAGTAGCTGGAACTACAGGCACACGCTACCATGCCCGGCTAATTTTTTGATTTATTGTAGAGATGAGGTCTTGCCAAGTTGCCCACGTGGGTCTCGAACCCATGGGCTCAGGCAATCCACTCACCTCAGCCTCCCAAAGGCGCGGGATTACAGGCTGAGCCACTGAGCCCGGCTTGGGAGTATTTAACAAGTGTCCATCGCTGCTCTGGCACCTTACACGTGTTAATTCTAGTAACAACCTTTGGAGGTAGCTGCTATGATTACTCCCATTCTTCAGATGAGAAACTGAAGCACAGAGAAGCTGAGTAACTTGCCCAAGGTCACACAGCTTGGCAGGGGCAGTCATGATTCAAACCCAGGGCATCTGGCTCCAAGTGACTGAGTATAACTGCCCACGACCACTTTGATACTCCCCATCCCCGGCACCCCATTTGGTCAAATCATAGCGATCTGGCCACTTACCAGGTCCCCTACAACTCAAGGGGGCAATGTGTCGACCTCTTTGCAGCGTCCGATGGTAGAAATCCTGACCCTTTTGTCAGTTTTCCTTAAGTTTCCAGGCAAAGAGTGAAACATAAATTCTGCATATTCATATCACAGAATGCACTATGCATCCTATTACAGAAGGAAACAGATCTGTCAGTGCTGATGTGGAAAGATCTATGAGTTGTATTTATAGAGGTGAGAAAGCACGTTGTAGGACAATGTGTCCACTATCCTCTCATTCCATAGATATTGATGGAGCATCGGCTCCACGCTGGGTGTGGTTCTGGGCACCAGGAATGTAGCAGTGAACACAACAGACAAACTCCCTGCCTCAGCTGAGCTGACTTCCCCGGCAGGGAATAAGACAGTGAGCTGGGGGTGGTAAGTACAGTGAAGCCATAGATTTTTGTAAAAAGCATCACCACAAAACAATACTGCGTGTTTGCTATGGGCATTTGTTTATACAAATAGGAAGAGGTCTGCAAGGAAGCACCCCAAAGTGCCGATGGTGGTTATTCTAGGGGGAGTGCTGGTTGCTGGGTAAGGATTCAGAGGTACTTTAGGCTAGGCACGGTGGCCCACACTTGCATTTCCGGCACTCTGGGAGACCAAGGCGGGAGGATCACTTGGGTCCTGGAGTTCAAGACCAGCCTGAATAACACAATGAGACCCTGTCTCTACAAAAAATAATTTATTTTGTTTTCTTTTTTTTTTTTGAGTTGGAGTCTCACTCTGTTGCCCAGACTGGAGTGCAGTGGCTGCTCCCGGCCACTGCAGCCTCGACCTGCTGGACTCCGGCGATCCTTCCGCTCAGCCTTCCGAGTAGCTGGAACTACTGGCATGTGCTACCACGCCCCGCTAATTTTTTGATTTATTATAGAGATGAGGTCTCACCAAGTTGCCTGGGCGGGTCTCCAACCTGCAGGCTCAGGCAATCCACTCACTTCAGCCTCCCAAAGCGCGGGATTACAGGCTGAGCCACCGAGCCCGGCTCAGTTTTTTTTCAAATCAGAGTCTCACTCTGTCGCCCAAGAACACTCACGACTACTGCAGCCTCGACTTGCTGGGCTAAGACAGTCCTTCCAAGTAGCTGGGACTACAGGCGTGCATCACCACACCCAGCTAATATTTTGATTTATTGTAGAGATGAGGTCTTGCCAAGTTGCGCAGGCTGGTCTCAAACCCGTGGGCTCAGGCAATCCTCTCGTCTTGGCCTCCCAAAGTGCTGGAATTACAGATGTGAGCCACCATGCCTGGCGACAAAAAATAATTTAAAAAATTTAGCCAGGCATGGTGGCACACACCTATAGCCACAGCTATGTGGAAGGCCAAGGTGGAAGGATCACTTGAGCCCAGGCGTTGGAGCCACAGTGAGCTATGATCGCACCACTGCACTCCAGCCTGGGTGACAGAGTTAGACCTTGTTTCTTTTCTTTTTGTTTTCTTTTTTTTTTGAGTTGGAGTCTCACTCTGTTGCCCGGACTGGAGTGCAGTGGCCGCTCATGGCCACCCCAGCATCAATCTGCTGGGCTCTGGCAATCCTTCTGCCTCAGCCTTCCAGGTAGCCAGAGCTACAGGTGCGTGCTACCATGCCTGGCTAATTTATTTATTTATTTATTGTAGAGACAAGGTCTCACCAAGTTGCCTGAGCAAGTCTCGAACCCTCAGTCTCAGGCAATCCACTCCCCTTGGCCTCCCAAAGTGCTGGAATTACAGCTGAGCCGCCAAACCCAGCCTACCTTTTTGTTTTTTTCAAAGAAACAAGGTCAGTTGAGCTCTGTGGCTCAGCCTGTAATCCCGCGCCTTGGGAGGCTGAGGAGAGTGGATTGCCTGAGCCCGCGGGTTCGAGACCCGCCTGGGCAACTTGGCGAGATCTCATCTCTACAATAAATCAAAAAATTAGCCAGGTGTGGTAGCGCGTGCCTGCAGTTCCGGCTACTTGGAAGGCTGAGGCGGAAGGATCGCTGGAGCCCAGTGGGTCGAGACTGTGGTGGCCCGAAGTAGCCACTGCACTCCAGTCTGGGCAACAGAGTGAGACTCCAACTAAAAAAAACCCCCAAACCAATCAACCAAACAAAAAGGTACTTTAGACTTATAGGAGGATATACCCATGCATTATTTGTAAAATTAAAAAGTAATAGTAGTAAGTGACCAGACCCGCATATAGTGCTGGTGGAAATATAAAATGGTACAACCACTTTGGAAAACTGTTGGCAATGTCTCATAAAAGTTAATCATATGAACTGACAATCCCACTCCTTGGTGTTTTTTTTTTTAGAATTGGAGTCTCACTCTGTCACCTAGGCTGGAGTGCAGTGGCACGCTCATGACCACCCCAGCATCGACCTGCTGGGCTCCAACAATTCTTCTGCCTCTGCCTTCCAATTAGCCAGAACTACAGGCATGCGCTACCACGCCCAGCTAATTGGTTTTTTTGAGTTGGAGTCTCACTCCGTCATCCGGGCTGGATTGCAGTGGCACACTCATGATCACCCCAGCGTCGACTTGCTTGGCTCAGGCAATCCTTCTGCCTCAGCCTTCCAAATAGCTGGAACTACAGGTGCGCACTACTGTACCCAGCTGGTTTTTGATTTATTGTAGAGATGAGGTTTCGCCAAGTTGCTCGGCTGGTCTCAAACCTGCGGGCTTAGGCAATCCACTCCCCTTGGTCTCCTCAAGCGCTGGGATTACAGGTTGAACCCCTGAGCCCTGCCTAATTTTTAAATTTATCGTAAAGAGAAGGTCTTGCCAAGTTGCCCAGGCTGGTCTCAAACCCCTGAGCTCAGGCAATCCTCTTACCTTGGCCTCCCAGACTGCTGGGATTGTAGGCTTGAGCCACTCCGGCAATACTTCCACTCCCTGGTATTTACTTGAAAAAAATGAAAAACCTTGGCCAGGCGCAGTGGCTCACATCTGTCATCTCAGCACTTGGGAGACCAAGACAGGAGGATCGCTTGAGCCCAGAAAGTCGAGACCAGCCTGGGCAACATAGTGAGAGCTCATCTCTAATTAAAAAAAAAAGAAAAAGAAAAATGAAAACCTATACCCACACACAGACTTGCCCATGTTTGTAAGTGGCTTTATTCATCATAGCCCCAAGGTGGAGACAAGCTAAATGTGCATCGCAGGGTGATATCTCTGGCTGAACACACTGTGGTGCATCCGCACCGCGGAGCACTACTCAGCAGTACAAAGGAGCCCGCCGCTGACATGGGGTTGAATCCAGAAACATCACGTACGCTGAGCGAAAGAAGCCGGAAGCAGAAGAGCACATACCATATATTCCAATGACCCAATTCACGGTGACAGAAGTCCGAAGGATAGGGGCAACGGGAAGGGGCCCCGAGGGGAATTCCTGGGGCGACAGAAATGTTCTGGATCTTGATGGGAGGGGTGTGCACACGGCTGTGGACTTTTGTCCAAATGCATTGACTCACACACTTTCAAAGCTGTCCATGTCACTGTAGGTAGATTTTACCTTAATAACAACAATCACAAATAGCCCCCACAGCCTGGAGAGAGATGCTGAGGCATGTTAAGGGACTTTATCTCTAGATGGTGGAAATGTAGGTGATTTTCATTTTCTTCTAGATGAGCTTCTGGGTTTTCTAAGGTTTCAGCAATGCACATATATTCCCTTAGAGAGCAAAAAAAAGAAGGGTGGAAGTATTACATGGACTTTACCTTTATAGAAAAAGAGTATGTACCTCTTTTGTGCATCTTCTTTGTTTAATCATTTGAGGATGGGTTTTTTTTTTTTTTTGAGTCGGAGTCTCACTCGGTCGCTCAGGCTGGAGTGCCGTGGCACACTCACGGTCACCCCAGTGTTGACCTGAGGGCTCCGGCAATCCTTCTGCCTCAGCTTTGCAAGCAGCCAGAGCTACAGGCGCGCGCTACCACACCCGACTAATTTTTGATTTATTGTAGAGGTGAGGTCTCGCCAAGTTGCCTGGGTGGGTCTTGAACCCACAGACTCAGGCAATCCACTCGCCTCGGCCTCCCAAAGTGCTGGGATTATAGGTTGAGCCACTGAGCCCAGCAGTTGGTTTTGTTTTGTCTTTAAAGAAGAGGGATAGCAGGCAAAAAATAAAAATAAAAATAAAAAGAGGGGTCCTTTCAGTGTTTTCAGAACTCTCTAAAAGGCCCCCTCCTCCATGAAGTCTTCCTTGATTTCTCCCTCAAACCTCTGCTGCTGTCCAACTCATCTAACCTCCACTCCGACCCAGGAGGAGGGGGTGCCTTTCTTTTCTCTAAGAGCCTAGTCCTGTGCGTTGCACAGAGGTGCGTCCTTAGTCTGGGCTCCCTGCACTGACTGTTTTAGAAAGCCCCGGAGCAGGCCCCAGGCGTGGGTAGGTCCCTGGCTTTTCACACTTTCACCCACCACCGAACCCATCTCAGGCTGATGAGGAACCGAGAGGTGACCTCCCAGCCCCTGGGGAGCGGGAGCAGACACTTAGGGGACTCCCAGAGGCTTTGTAGAAACTCCTGTCTCCCCAGAAAGGTCAAGCAGCGCCCCTGGCCGGCCTGCTCCCCTGTGGGGTTTTCTCTCCTGGAGCGAGGCATGGGGCCATGCCTGTGTGGGGGTTCCCGCAACCTGCTGCACACAGGAGCGTCCAAGCACGTTTGCTCCCCTCCTGGCCCTTTGGTTCCCGCGGGAAGCGGCTGACGCCCCCGGGCCCCCTTGGCAGGGCTGGGGGACCGTGTCTGCCCAGGGCACCTTGGGCTGGGGAGCAACTCCGCCACTTGCATTGTTTTCTGTCTCCAGCAACACAATAGAAGTTTTGCGGCAGCTCAGGGAGCGTCTACAAAGTGCTCTCCTCTGAGAGCCAGGAGCTGCGGCCGGCTTTTTGGCGGCTTTTTATCTTTGGAGGCAGGCGGTGGTGTGGAGGCCCAGGGCGAGGCCCAGGTCAGAGGCGGTTGTTTTCGAGTAGGGTTGGGTTGTTCTCAAGATGGGGTGGTCCTAAGAGAAGGGCAGTGCCGTGCAGCCTGGTGGGGGGAGGTGACGGGGGTCACCCCATCCCCCCAGGTGGCCTGGGAAAGTCCTACTGGAGAAGAGGGTCAGAAAGTTCACACCACCTGCAGAATTCTTTCCTTTGCATTTTGAAATTGTATTCCAGATCCTTGATCCCGGCTGTGTGACCCTGAGCAGGTTACTTTCCCTCTCTGTGCCTCCATTTTTTTGTCTGGACAATGGGAATGATTATGGTGCTGACCTCATGGGGTGGTTGTGAGGACTTAACGAGTTAATATGTGGAATGTGCTTAGAACAAATACCCAGCCTGCAGTCTCTACTCTAAAAGTGTTAGCAGTTATCATTTTTATTACAGGCCATTCTCTATGACTAGCATAATGCCTAGTACACAGAGGTGCTCAGTGAACATAAGCTAGTTGAATGAATAACTAAAGGAACGAAAGAGGACTTGACGTTTACGCAGGAGAGAGGCTATACATAGACAGTGATACCTCGGCCAGGAGTGGTGGCTCACGCCTGTCATCCCAGCACTTTGAGAAGCCGAGGCGACAGGATCGCTTGAGCCCAGGAGGTCGAGACCAGCCTGGGCAACATAGTGAGACCTCGTCTCTACAAAAAATAAAAAAAAACCAGGTGTGGTGGTGCACACCTGTAGTCCCAGCTACGCGGGAGACTGAGGAGGGAGGCTTGCTTGAGCCCAGGAGTTCGAGGCTGTGGTGAGCCATGATCATGCCACTGGACTCCAGTCTGGGCAACCCCGACTCAAAAGAAAAAAAAGGAAAAAACAAGAGACAGTGATGCCATCATCCGGTGAGTGAAGGTCTTCTGAGGAACAAGGCAGATAATCGACTCAGGGGAGATGTGATTTGAGGTACTGTAGGATTGCTTGAGAAGATGTCCACTAAGTACCCCACATCGGTCTGGAGTGGCCTGAGAGGGAAGGTGATGACTGGAGTCATGCTTCTGGAAGTTTCACCATGCACAAGACACAGATTTTTACTACAAGTAAAGGAAGACGGAGCTCAATTCGGTTTAACTAACGTGTCCTGAGGTAGGGAAGCCCCAGGGTTGGTTCATTCAGCAGCTCAACAGCAGCATCAAGGATCAGGGCTCCTTCCATCTTTCCCTCTACCACGAGGGTGCGGTCTCCCCTCGTGGGCCCAAGATGGCTACCACAGCCCTAGATACTGAGTTCTCACAACAGCATCCACAGGTCAGAAGAGCAGAACAGGTAATTTTCCTTTTCTGTGTCTTGTTTTAAGAGGGAAGAAAATGGGTCGGGCTCAGTGGTTCAGCCTGTAATCCCAGCACTTTGGGAGGCCGAGGCGAGAGAATCGCCTGAGCCCGTGGGTTCGAGACCCACCCAGGCAACTTGGCAAGACCTCGTCTCTACAATAAATCAAAAATTAGCTGGGTGTGGTAGCACGCGCCTGTAGTTCCGGCTACTTGGAAGGCTGAGGCGGAAGGATCGTTGGAGCCCAGCAGGTTGAGGCTGCGGTGGCTGGGAGTGTGCGACTGCCCTTCAACCTAGTGACAGAGTGAGACTGCAACTCAAAAAAAAAAAAGAGGTAAGAAAATGTTCCCTGAAGCCTCTGGTAGACTTTCATCAAGTCTTGTTGGTCAGAAATGTACCATGTGCCGAGAACAGTGACTCATGCCTGTAATTCCTGCATGTTGGGAGGCAGAGATGAGAGGATTGCTGGAGTCCAGGGGTTCGAGACCAGTCTGGGCAACTTGGCGAGACCTCGTCTCTAGAGTAAATCAAAAAATTAGCCAGGCGCGGTGGTGCGCACCTGTGGTTCCAGCTACTTGAAATGCTGAAGCGGAAGGATTCGCCTGAGCCCAGCACGTCGAGGCTGCAGTGGTTGTGAGCGTGCCACTGCACTCCAGCCTAGGTAGCACAGTGAGACTCCGACTCAAAAAAAAAAAAGAAAAGAAAAAGAAAGAAATGCGCCACATGCTTGTTCTCCATGACCGGCTGAGACTCATGACAATTTGCTGACTGGGGTGAGGAAAGCGTTCATTCCCCCACCAGAAGCATATAGTGGCCAAACTTGGGGTTTCAATAGGGAGAGGGAGACATGTTGCTGGTTGGCAGTCAATGGTGTCTTCATTTGGCGTAGAAGATAAAATCTGAGCATGCATCTGCTGCTACAGTGGCTGGGCATGGTGGCTTACACGTATCATCCCAACACTTTGGGAAGCCTAGGCGGGAGGATCGCTTGAGCCCCAGAGTTCGAGACTAGCCTGGGCAGTACAGCGAGATCTTGTCTCTACAAAAAATTAAAAAATTAGCCAGATGTGGTGGCACATGCCTATAGTCCTAGCTACTTGAGAGGCTGAGGGAGGAGGATTGCTTGACTCCAGGAGTTCAAGGCTGCGGTGAGCTGTGATTGTGCCATTGCACTCTAGTCTGGGTGACAGAGTGAGATCTTGACTCAAAAAAAAGAAAAAAAAGAGGAAGTGGCAATGTAAGGGAATGGGAGGACAGAGTACCCCAAGTATTTTCTGCAAAAAGTATGTTCTAAGAAGGAGAGAAGCCAGGCTCAGTGGCTCAGCCTGTAATCACAGCGCTTTGGGAGGCCGAGGTGAGTGGATTGCCTGAGCCCGCGGGTTTGCGACCCGCCTGGGCAAC
>NW_007258214.1:572422-588098 GCF_000164805.1 Carlito syrichta | reverse complement strand
GGATGAGGCGGAAGGATCACCAGAACCCAGCAGGTCGAGGCTGCGGTGGCCGGGAGCGGCCACTGCACTCCAGTCTGGGCGACAGGGTGAGACTCCAACTCAAAAAAAAGAAAAAAAAAAGGAGAGAGTTATCACTGCTGGGTGCTACTGAATACTCGAGTAAGATAAGGACAGACACTCAGCGGTCCAGTGTTGACTTTGATGAGAACAGTTTCCGTGAAATCATGGATGTCTCTGGCATCTTCGCCTGTGTCTCCCCTTTTGCTGTCCAACTCCATGCCTCGCCATTGCTTGTTTGGATTTTTACAACAGCTTCCTCAGGCCTGAGAAGACCAGTGTCATATTACGAAGGAATTTCCATGCCAAGCTGAGCAAATGATAATACTTTAGTCAGCAGTAGGGAGCCAAGGAACAACTTGAACCAAGGAACAACTGGATCACAGCTTCCCTTTACAGAGGTTAACCTAGCAGAAGCGCAGGGTGGAATGCAGGCTGTGGAGTCTGGAAGAGTCTCTCCCAGTTCTTTGTTGTTGTGTGACCAGCACCTATTTCTCTTCTAGCAGTGGTACTAGGACCCCAGTTGACCTCTGGGGAACACCCTTCCCTCCTCTCTAATGGAAGACATATGACCCAGGCCTGTTCACTCAGTCACAGTGATTGGACATATGACCCAATCCTGACCAATCAAAGACAGTCTTCCAAGACCGATTCTTGGGAAAGAAGCAGTCTCTTGCTCTGAGTACCTGGATCCAGCTGTGCCTGAAGCAAATAGACTTTTTATTTAGATAAGTCAGTGTATCCCCTCTGTTGCCCATTTGAGTAGGATTTCTGTCACTTGCATCTTTTTTTTTGGAAAGCAGGCTTTATTGAGAGGACAGAAAAGCTCTCACAGTGGGAGGGGATCCAAGGGGTTGCCCATCACTTGCATCTTAAGGGGATCCCTGCATAATATGGAAACCAAGACATGTGAGGAATCAGCGCCCTGGGTATGGATGACGAGAGCCAAGGCTGGCCCTGGAGAGCTCTTCCTGGGAGAATTGCAAGGCTTCTTAAGATGAGGTGAGTATGGAAAGCCAATCTGTTCATTCGTTTATGCAGCAAATGTTTGTGGATAGCCTTCTCTGTGCCAGGCTCTGTTCTGGACCCTGAGCATACAACAGTGAGCAAAATGGACAAAAAACCCTTATTTATGTTGAGCATTGGTCTAGAGGTTCAGGAAACATCCTCTGTTTTGTTATTGCGATGATCATCATTACCATCATCATCATCCCCATTTACAGATGGAAAAACTGAGCCCAAGAGGTGAAGTCCCACAGCCAGTGAGGACCAAGTGGTGCTCTGACTTCAACTCTTTATAATTTCCAAATTGATGCCAGGCGTGGTGGGTCACGCCTGTAATCCCAGTGCTTTGGGAGGCTGAGGTGGAAGGATTGCTTGAGCCCAGGAGTTTGAGATCAGACTGGGCAACAGAGCGAGACCTCTTCTGACAAAAAAAAAAAAAAAAAAAAAGAATTAGCCAGGTGTGGTGGCACGCATCTCTAGTCCCAGCTACAGAGGCTGAGATGGAAGGATCACTTGAGCCCAGGAGGTAGAATCTGCGGTGAGCCATGATGGCGCCACTGTACTCCAGCCTGGACGACAGAGTAAGACCCGACTAAAAAAAAAAAAAAAGAAAAAAAAAAAAAGCCAACGAAATCAGCTCTGTCCAGCACACCAGTCTGGAGAGAGAGAACACACCCACGTGGAGATGACTTCACGCTGCAGAAGGAAATCTGCAAATTGATTGAAAGGAGTAGAACAGGAATTTTCTACATAAAGGTGGCAGGAACACACTGCAAGACAGAAATGGGATCAGAAGAGGGTGAGATTTGATTAGCAAATCGTCGTGGTTTTAGAGCTGCTTTTAGAGCTGGTCGCTGAGACGGGGTGAATCAGGAAGGCTTTCTGAAAGAAAGGGTGTTTGTGGCAGGGTGATAAAGAAGGGAAAGGTAGTAGTGGAAGAGCGTGTGAGTCTGTGGCCACCTCCATCACTCCATGTACCACATCCCCAGTCGGAAGCTAAGTCCATCTTTTTCTTTCTTTTTTACTGTGGGATGCTGACGAGTGTGGGGCAAGTCCTGGTGAGCATGACTTGGCAGCTTTTGTTGTTGCTGCCGAAATCATTAGCCCCCTGCCAACGGCACCCAGACCTTGCAGGTCTGCGAGCCAGAGATACACGCACAATGATGCATTAAAAAATGCTCCAGCAGGCGCTGTGACTCATACACATTTCTGTTGGGACAAATAAAAATGCTGGGAGTGAAAGATGGATTAGTCACTGGAACAGTTTGCTTTGAGAACTGAGCCCCCCACGGTTGCCCTTTTTCTCATTAGCTTCTGAAATTTGGAAGCCAGATCCCTAAATTGGGGCCCACCAGGGATGTGGGATAAAGCCTGGTTGGGCAGGTGGGAGGTTAGTGGGGGAGAGAATGGTCTCAGCGGAGTCGCTGAAGGACAAAGAATGATGGATTCCCCTGTTGCATGTAGTTCTGTTGCACAGTTGTTTACAGATGGTTGCTGTTCTGGTTTGGCTTTGCCTGGGTTGTTCGTTGATTCCACCTCTAAATTACAGCCATTCAAACACTCATTCATTTAATTATTCAATCAGTCTATTGCAGGCAAGGGGATGTGTTAGGCTGTATGTGGGACCTCTCTCTGTAGATGAGAAAAAGTTTGCCAGGGAGCTCAGATCAGGAAATGTGGCATAAGTGTCTACATAGAGATTTAGAGAGAGGAGATGTCTCTTTTCTCTTTAGCTCGGGGATCAGCAAGTTATGGCCTGTGGGCTGTGGTCTTTATAAATAAAGTTTTATTAGAACACAGCCACACCCTTTCAATTGTATATGGATTTTGGCTGTGTTTTTCACTATAACAGCAGGGTTAAGAAGTTGTGACAGAGGCTGTATGACCTGCAAAGACAAAAATATTTAATATCTGGCCCTTTACAGATGTCTGCCTTCCCTTGGTCTAGTGTCTAAAAAGGGATTTCAATGGTAAATCACAGAACTCACTCTAATTTCTATTAACAGTCATGGGGAGCTCACAGAATCTCAAGGGTGTTCAGAAAGCCAGCCTAGAGGTCATGCCACCAAGAACGACACCCAAACCACTCTGAGGGGTGGCTCCAGCCATGAGCCCCAGGTAGCCCCACTGAGCACGCATGCCCCAGCCAGCAATGCTGACTCTGGGCAGCTGAACAACAGAACCTCTGCTGTCACTGTCCCCAAACCTGGAGGTCTCTGCCTTCGCCTTGGTCAGGTAAACACAGCACGTGCAAACCCCAGGGCACTGGAGCTTGTGTCTGAAGACTTTTGCTCTCGGTGCACGCAGAGAAGTGTATGCGGCGGCCATCATGACGTCGCTTCAAGGACTTTGGGGCAATAGCACTAGGAAATGGATAAGTAGAACTTTTTTTTGTTGGCTAAGGTTAATGTTTGCCATTGTAATAATAATTAAAAAAAAAAAAAAGAAACCCTAAAGTATACGAAGGCCCAAACGCAATGGGAGTTTTATTGTTCCCCAAACAGTCCGAGGGGACTGTTAGTGATGGGTAGTCTGGCTCCCTTCCACGCAGGCGTTGAGACCCAGACTGCCAAGGTCGCCCTGGGGGGCCTCATCCCAATCAGCTACACGGGAAAGGAGCGAGGGGGAGCACGTGAGGGGGAGTGGGGGAGGCTTCGTGGGCCGGGACCACAGGCGACGCACACCTCACCCAAGCACATCCATGGTCCAGACCGCCACGGGGGAAAGGGGGGGGCTCCGCCCACCCGCAAGGGCGCCTGGGAAATGGAGTCCGCAGCCCCTCCCAGGCGGCGCATGCGCAGAGTGGAGCTGAGCCTCGCGTGCTGTGTGGGCAAAAAGCGATGGTCTCGAAAACACGATGCTGAGTGGGGAAGGTAACGCAGTGTGGGATACATAACTACGTGCCGTTTGTGTAAAAACTGGAAAACACACCTACAACAACATTCTTTGTCTCTTTATGTGTTTTTCACCATGTCTATTTGAATGCACATATATCCAAACAAATGTATGGCAGATGGGCAGAAAGAACATGGTTTAAATATATCCGAGTGGGTGTCTGTGGGGGAGGGAGATCGGAGGCGTCGGAGATGTGTGATGAAGGCAAAAGCAAGCAGTGAAAATAAAACAGCCGAGGCCATTCTCAGATGCTGCCAGCGGTGTGCCTTGGCCCCGGGGGTGTAATCCACTGGAGGTGTGTGTCTGAGGTCCAAATTAAAAGAGGGGGGAAGCAGAGTAGGACGGCATCAAAGTCATATACATCCATGGTAGAAAATGTGGGGAATGGGTCGGTCATGGTGGCTTATGCTTGTAATCCCAACATTTTGGGAGGCCGAGGTGAGAGGACTGCTTGAACCCCATAGTTTGAGACCAGCCTGGGCAACAAAGCGAGTTCTCGTCTCCACAAAAATAAAAGAATTATCTGGGTTGTGGTGGCACCTGCCGGTAGTCCCCGCTACTTGGGAGGCTGAGGCGGAAGGATTGCTTGAGCCCAGGAGTTCAAGGTTGCAGTGAGCAACGATCATGCCACTGCACTCCAGCTTGGGCAACAGAGTGAGACTCTGACTAAAAAAAAAAAAAAAAAAAAAAAAAGAAAAGAAATGTAAAAAAAAAAGTATTAAGGGGAAAATAAATATCCATAATCCCACTCCCCAGATGTAACTGCTCCTATTTTGAAATATATTTTATTGCTGTCTTTTATGTCTGCATGTGTAGTATATATTGACAACAATGGGGTCACAGTCTGCACATGATTTATTTATGTATTGGAG
The DNA here is from genome assembly GCF_000164805.1 of Carlito syrichta. Lineage (NCBI taxonomy): Eukaryota > Metazoa > Chordata > Mammalia > Primates > Tarsiidae > Carlito > Carlito syrichta. The sequence goes on along the minus strand of NW_007258214.1, from coordinate 583,269 downwards.
GTATATATCCAATTATTTTCCTGTTTATTACATATAACATCTATTCTGCCCCCTTTCCTCACCATCTGCCTAAGTACCATGAGCGTTTTTCACATTCCACTAAATATTCTTTGGCAGCAGACTTTTCAATGGCTAAATAATTTTTCCAAATGGTGGATATATCATAATATATTTGACTATTTACCCATCCATGAGAATGTAGGTTCTTTCAAACATAGGCTGTTATAAACAATGCTGCAATGAACATCTTCGTGCGTCCAAGTTTGAGTGTATGATTATTTCTATGATTCAGATGACCAGAAGGGGAATGACTTGGCCCAGGGTATGAATGTAGCTATATACACGTATATTTATTTATTTATTTTTTTGAGTTGGAGTCTCACTCTGTTGCCCAGACTGGAGTGCAGTGGCTGCTCCCAGCCACCGCAGCCTCGACCTGCTGGGCCCCGGCGATCCTTCCGCCTCAGCCTTCCAAGTAGCTGGAGCTACAGGCATGCGCTACCACGCCCGGCTAATTTTTGATTTATTGTAGAGATGAGGTCTCGCCAACTTGCCCAGGTGGGTCTCGAACCCACGGGCTCAGGCAATCCACTCATCTCAGCCTCCCAAAGGCACGGGATTACAGGTTGAGCCACCGAGCCTGGCTAATGTATATTTATTTTTAAAACTTTAGATGCATTTTGAAATTGAGAAACACAGCCCACATAGAGGAAAGTGCACAAGATATAAATGTGACACGTAACAAATATTACAAAGTCAATCCTTGTGAAATCACCACGTGAGTTAAGAAGTAGCACATTGCGGCTGGGTGCAGTGCCTCATGCCTGTAATTCCAGCACTTTGGGAGGCCGAGGTGGGAAGCTCTCTTGAGGCCAGCAGTCTGAGAAGAGCCTGACCATCGTAAGCAAGACTCCATCTCTACTAAAATAATAACTTTTTTAAAAAGAAAGAAATAGTACATTGCCAGCCCCTGAAAACCCCTGTGTGGCTCATTCAAATCCCAGACCCCACCTGACCCAAGAGAAAACTGCTGTCTTGGTTTGTGTGGTGAAGGCTCCCCTCTGATCTTTATTGTTTTTAAATTTTTATTTATTTACTTTTGAGTCAGAGTCTCACTCCATCACTCAGACTGGAGTGCAGTGGCACTGCCACAGCTCACTGTAGCCTCGACCTCCTAAGCTCAGGTGATCCTCCTGCTTCAACCTCCCAAGCACCTGAGACTATAGGCACAAGCCACCATGCCCAGCTCATTTTTTTTTTGTGTGATAGAGATGAGGCCTTGCTATGTTGCCCAGGCTGGTCTTGAACTCCTGGCCTCAAGTGATCCTCCCACCTCGCCTCCCAAAGTGCTGGGATTGCAGGCGTGAACTACCGCGCCCTGTCCCCTCTGTTCTTTATAGTTTGACCATGCTAGCATGCACCTCTAGGCTCTGTGGTTCAGTATGGCTTGCTTTTGAGCTCTGTATAAATGCAATCACACATGATGTGCTTTTTGGGATCGGGCTTCGTTGGCTCCACATCATGTTTCTAAAATTCATCCGCGTTGTCGGTGGAGCTGTGTGGAGTTCTTTCTCTGCCACCACTTCTCTTTTGTTTTCTCCGAATCTGTGTAGGTTTTTCCCTCTACTTCGGTTTCACATTCTGAGAAGCTAAAGTTAGTTGGTGGGGGAAGGAACTCCTTTGCATTTTTCCCAGCACTTTGGGGTTTGTAAAGTCTCTCATGTCTTTACCCTCCTCGGAGAGTTGGCAGAGCAGGGTTCTTAGTGCCCCCATTTAACAGATGAGGAAACTGAGGTTCAGGGCTCTGGAGGAAATGCCAGAGCCAGGACTGAGAACTTTGCCCTCTGTTTCACAAGAGGACACAAGGTCACAGGAGAATCCATCGCTGTGACCAGTCTTCTATTTTTTTTTTTTTTAAGTAGGATTTATTGCTAGGACAGAAAAGCGCCCATAGTGGGAGGGGATCTGAAAGAGATTGCCCCAGTCTTCTTAAAGAGCCAGGGAACCTCAAGGGACAACTGTAGATGGGCTCCCTCTCATGCCTGTTCTGGCGTTCACCCACTGGCTGCCCCAGCTCTGGGTGCTGGTGTGTCCCAGGGCTCCGTCCTTGGCCTCTTCTCCAGCCACATGCCCACTCCCAAGGATTTAACTGTCCCTTGTGTCCTGACAATGAAGCTCTGGGATTGTGTGCAGGACGGTCCACTCACCATCTCCACTAGGGTATTTCATTGGGCGTTGAACACGGCCAAAACCAGATGCTCTGTCTTCTCCATCAAACCTGCCACTCACAGTTGTCTTCACCCTGGTTAACACCAGTCCCATCCTTCCAGTCATTGAGGCCAAAAACTTTGGTATCATGTCGAACTCCATCTTCCAGTCCCAGTTCTGTTGCAGATCCTCCTGGCTCTTGTCTTCAGAGCATATCCGGAATCGACTGTTTCTCCCCATCTCCCCTGGCCCATGCCATCAGCGTCTCTTATTTGGACTAGTGCAGTATCCTCCCCCGGGTCTTACTGCTTCTGACCACACATCCCTGTTAGTCTATTTCCATAAAGCTGTCAAAAGGATCCTGTTAGAATGCAAGTCAGAATGTAAGTCAGGTTCTCTGTAAAGAAACTTCCATGGCTCCCACTTCATCCAGAGAAAGACCTAGAGTTCTTCAGTCACCCTGAACCCTTGCCCTAACCCTAACTCTAACCCTGACCCTGACCCTGACCCTGACCCTAGCCGTACTGCCCTTCCCCTTTGCTCTTCCTTGTACAAGCAGGCACACTCACTCCTACCTCCAAGCCCTTGCACTTGTTGTTCCTGCTTCCTGGAGCACAGGCAGGGCCTGCTCTCTTACTTCTTTCAGTGTTTTGCTAAAATGTCACCTTCTCAGCCAGGCCTGCACCCACTCCCTTGGGGATGTGCCAGCCCTAGCAGTCCCTGTTATCCAGCCTGCTTTATTTTTCTCCATATCCCTTCCACGATCTGGCAGACTTTGTGTTCAACTTATCGGGGTCTTTTTTGTTTGTTTGAGACTGGGTCTCACTTTGTCACCCAGGCTGGAGTGCAGTGGCACAATCTCCTGGGCTCAAGTGATCCTCCCGCCTCAACTTCCCAAGTAACTGGGACTACAGACATGTGCCACCATGACTGGCTAATTTTTAATATTTTATTTGTAGAGACGAAGTCCTATTATGCTGCCCAGGCTGGTCTTGAACTCGTGGGCCCAAGCGATCCTCCTGTATTGGTCTCCCAAAGTGCTGGGATTCCAGGTATGAGCCACCACGCCCGGCTCCCATACCTGTCTTAGATTGTTTATGCCTGAACATGATGTGACAAAGAAATAAATGTCTCTTTTTATTTATATTTATTTATTTGAGTTGGAATCTCACTCCGTTACCCAGGCTGGAGTGCAGTGGCATGTTCATGGCCACTCCTACGTTGACCTGCTGGGCTCAGGCGATCCTTCCACTTCAGCCTTCCAAGTAACTGGAACTAGGCATGCGCTACCACACCTGGCTTATTTTTTATTTATTGTAGAGACGAGGTCTTGCCAAGTTGCCTGGACTAGTCTCAAACCCGTCGGCTCAGGCAATCCACTTGCCTTGGCCTCCCAAAGTGCTGGGATTACAGGCTGAGCCACCGAGCCCAGCCCATTTTTTGTTTTATTTTTTTGAGTCAGAGTTTCACTCTGTCGCCCAGGCTGAAGTGCAGGGGCATACTCACGGCCACCACAGCCTCAACCTGCTGGGCTCAAGCTATCCTTCTGCCTTAGTCCCCCAAGTAGCTGGAACCACAGGTGTGTGCCACCACATCAGGCTAATTTTTTTATTTACCGTAGAGATGAGGTTTTGCCAAGTTGCCCAGGCTGGTAAATGTCTCTTTTAAAAAATCCATTAGGATGTGGGTCTTGTCACACCAGCTAACCTATGTCCCAAGTGACATAGTGACCCTGCTTGGATTCCCCTTTGGGCCTGTTTCCTCATCTCTAAACAGGGTTGACAATAATAATAAACTAACATGAAGGTTAGGTAGGAGAACTTGACGTCATATCCCAATACAGTCTCACCTCATACCTTGCGAGCGCCCAAAAGATGGCAACGGTTGTTATTAGAACGTTCCGCCTCTCAACAGAGTCTCCACAGACAGAATGTGCCTGGAAATTTGAAGGCAGGCTGCAGCCTAAGTGACATTGGCTGGGGTGTGACTGTTTGTGCTTCTGCTGGTGAAAGAGGAAACCGGCAGCTTTCAGTAAAAGTTACCACTGGGGTTGCCAGGTGTCTGGATTTGGACTGGGAAGCTCTATTTTTGAGCTTTAAATCCAGGAAACAAACTGGAAAAAAAAAATAAAGAAAAGAAACCAGACATATAAATGTGTGTCCTGTATGTCTGTTGAAACCATCTAGCATTCCTGGCTGCAAAATTTCAAGATATTCATCCAGGTTGATCTCTGGTCTTGAATAATTTGCAGAATTCACCTTCTATGCACCAATCTCCTTCTGAACACTTTTCTTAACTTTTACCCCCAATCCAGCCTTCATGTTATCAACACTTAGGTCTTTGCTCCATTGTGAAAGTGAGAGGGTAGAGACTAGCACTCCTCTGGGGTATTTACCCTTTTTTTTTTTGAGTTGGGGTCTCACTCTGTCTCCCAGGCAGGAGTGCAGTGGCACGATCATGGCCCCTGGAGCCTCAACTTGCTGGGTTCAGGTGATCCTTCTGCCTCAGTCTTTCAGGTAGCTGGAACCACAGGTACGTAACATCACACCTAGTTAATTTTTTGATTTATTGTAAAGGCGAGGTCTTGCCAAGTGGCCCAGGCTGGTCTCAAGCCCCTGGGCTCAGGCAATCCTCTCACCTCTACCTCCCAAAGTGCTGGGATTACAGGTGTGAGTCATTATGCCTGGCCAATATCTGCCTTTTTTTTTTTTTTGAGTCGGAGTCTCACTCTGTTACCCAGACTGGAGTGCACTGGCACGCTCACGGCCACTGCAGCCTTGAACTGCTGGGCTCAGGCAATCCTTCCACCTCAGTTTTCCAAGTAGTTGGAACTACAGGTGCATGCTACCATGTCCGGCTTATTTTTTGATTTATTGTGGAGACGAGGGCTCACCAAATTGCCCAGGCTGGTCTCGAACCTCTGAGCTCAGGCAATCCTCTTGCCTCTGCCTCCCAAAGTGCTGGGATCATAGGCTTGAGCCACTGCGCCCAGCCAGTTCAAAGAGAAGAAGCAAGAGCACAATGTTTATTTGAAAGATAGGGTGACCATTGGGTCCAAACCAGGATGTTACTAATACATTTTATTATATTTTTATCAAGAAGTCCAGAAGCAAAGAGTTTCCATGGTTGGTTAATTCAAGAGCTCAGTGACATCAAAGATCTGGATTCTTTCCATCTGTCTTTTTTTGTTGAGTTGGGGATCCCACTCTGTCGCCCAGACTGAAGTGCAGTGGCATGATTATGGCTCACCACAGCCTCGAACTCCTGGGCTCAAGCAAGCCTCCCTTCTCAGCCTCCTGGGTAGCTGGGACTAGAGGTGTATGCCCTCATGCCTGACATAGTTTTTGCTTTTTTTTGTAGAGACATGGTCTCCTTATGTTGCCCAGGCTGGTCTCAAACTCCTAGGCTCAGGCAATCCTCTTCCCTCAGCTGCCCAAAGTGCTGGGATTACAAGTATAAGTCACCACACTCATCTGTCATTTTGCATTTTCGGTTGGTCACCAATGTCCTTCCTCATGGTCTCAAGTTGGCTGCCCCATCTCTGGGCACCACAGCCCCACCCAGTTACAACAGCTAACACCCAACCGAGGGTCAGGCAGCATTTAAGCACTCTGGATCTATTAAGTATTTCAATCCGCACAACAATCCTGTGAGACAGGAATTCTTACTGGTCCATTTTACAGATGGGAACATTGAAGCCCAGGGAGGTGACAAATAGTCACACTAAGTCGCTAAATTAGGAAGTGATAGGACTGGGATTTGAACCCAGGTAGTGTCTAAAGCTACAACAGTAGCCAAAGCCTGGAAAAGAAGGTATTGCATGTCAGCAGCAGAGTGGGACCGGCAGTGAGGGTCAGAGGCATTTCCCTCTCTGGTCCCTCAGGTGGTGTTTCTGGCATTTTCTGGCAAGAATATGACTTGGCAAAGCTCTGGAGCCCAGACTTCACCTGATCTCTATTATGCTTGAGTCAGACCTTGAACCGGAGCCCTCTTGAGCATCTGCATTCAGCAGCAAGGCTTCCTTTGGAGAAGTTTCGACCCCGGGCAACCAGGGTGGCTCAGCTGAGGCTCTCAGGAAGAGAATTAGTGTCCAGCATTGGGTTTCGCTGTCTGTCTGTTCTGTCCAATTCCAATGGCAGGAGGCCTCTCTCCTCTTCTCAGAAAGCTGCTTCAGGTGCCCTAAATGGGGAACAGAACTCATTTGCATTTAGGAATTGATGGCTCTTGGGGCAGCCCAGTAACTCACTTCTCAGCTGGCTCATTCAACTTGAGGTGGGGGAAAAATTACCTCTTGTTTTTCCTCGCTTTATCTTAATTGGTTGTCCTTCTAAACGGAGCTTGAGCTCTTAGCCAGCATGGTGGCTCATGCCTGTAATCCTAGCACTTTGGGAGGCCAAGGCCGGAGAACTGCTTGAGCCCGAGTTTAAGACCAGCCTGGGCAACATAGCATGACTTTGTCTTTACCAAAAAAAAAAAAAAAGCCACGCATGGTAGCATGTGCCTGTAGTCCTGAGTGGACAGGGCAGGAAGATCACCTGAGTCCAGGGAGTCGAGGCTGTGGTGAGCTGTGCTCATGCCACTGCATTCCAGCCTGGACAACAGAGTGAGATCCCACGACTCAAAATAAATAAATAAACAGAGCTCGAACAGGGACCTTCAAATCCTCAGCCTGCAGAACCTGATAGAATCTTGTCAGGGAATAAGAAACTGATGTTTCTCTCTTTCTTTTTTTTTTTTTTGAGTTGGAGTCTCATTCCGCCACCCAGGATGGAGTGCAATGCCATGCTCACTGCCACCCCAGTGTTGACCTGCTGGGCTCAGGCGATCCTTTGGTCTCAGCCCTCCAAGTAGTCGGAACTACAGGCACGTGCTACCATGCCCGGCTAATTTTTTGATCTATTGTAGAGATGGGGTCTTGCCAAGTTGCCCAGGCTGTTCTCCAACCTGTGGGCTCAGGCAATCCTCTCACCTTGGCCTCCCAAAGTGCTGGAATGACAGGCTGGAACCACCGCGCCTGGCCAAGAAACTGATGTTTCTAAGCAGTGGAATCTTCTCCCCCGCAGTCGGGAAACTTATACAACAGAAACAACACGGTATTTCCCACTATTTGCGAACCACATGGCAACGGAAACTCTAAAATTGTCCCTGCAGAAGAGAATCTCCCTATCATCATCACTCCTTTTTCCTCCCCCTGAACCGAAAGGTCTTTTTTCTTCCTCCTCCCTGTTCTTTGGTGAATGTTACCCAGTCTGTTGTGAATACTTTTAGGCCTTGCCCTACATCCATGGGACCTAAAAGCTCCCCACTAGCTGCTCTGGGGGGAATGGATAGGGGTGATGGGGAAGAAGGGAGGGAGAGCAGGGTTGTCCTGGGGACAGTTTGTAATGCTTAGTCATGTTTGGTTCAGGGAGTCAGGCTGTGCCAGGATGAGCTGGGAGGCAGCCAGGCCCTGGATGAGGGAGTCCCCACCATCCTGCCAAAGCTGAGCACCCCTGTCTGAGTCACGAGACCTGGGGCAGGTGGGCCTGAGACAGAGTCCTGAAGGTGCCACCAACCAATTTGGTTTCCCAGGCCCGTCCCTTGCGGGCCTTAGAGAAGCGGAAAAGATCCTGTTTGTTTGTTCATCGTCCTCCTCCCCTGCTCTGGACTGGAGACACCAGGAGGGCAGGAACCCTGTCTGCTGTGTTCATGGCTCTATCCTGGCCTGGAACTTAGTAGACTCTCAGGATCTCCTTGTTGAGTGAGGAAAGGGACTTGCCGTCTGTTGGATTCATTGTCTGGCCCCCGGCTGGGGGCCTGAGTGTGGCTGATTTGCTCACTGGCTGTGGCCACAGCACCCCACACACTGCCCAGCACCCAGTAGGTGCTCGGAGCGGACACTTTGGACAACAGAACCCCAGGTTGTCCAGTTGGCCACATTCCTGGGACTGAAGAAGGGCTGTCCTGAGTGGACAGTGGCAATCCTTGCGTTTGGTCAGGGACTACTCAAGGGCAGCTTTCTGACCCAGGTCTGATCTGCCTGTGTTTGACCTCCCCCCAAAAGAAAAAGGCACAGAGGAGAGAGAGTCTTTGTCCTTTTCTTTCCTGTTTTGGGGTTGTGTGAGGAGATGATGTTGTCATTTCACCAGCGTCTTGTGATGCTGAGGCCCCAAACCTTGGGAGAAAAAGTCACCATACTGAAGACAGCAGGTGGGCCAAAGGTGTCATGATTCTTGTCATCACGGAGTCCTTCAGTAGCCTCGGGTAGCAGCCTCCTCTGGTTGTCTTGCTAAACAGGTAACCTCTGGATGTCTTGCTAAACAGGTACTTTTTTTTTTTTGAGTTAGAGTCTCATTCTGTCACCCAGGCTGGAGTGCCTCCTTATGCCTTAAGCCATCAGACCCCATTGTCCTCCTCCTTACAGCCAAACACATCCTGATGGACTCAGCACTTTATGAGTGGGATAAATGAGAGCCTTCATTTACCGAGCACGTACTATGTGCTCTAAGCACTTCCATGTATTCATTCGGGAATCTTGCAACAACCCAGGACATAGGTAGTATCCTTAGTTCACAGAGAGTGGACACGAGGCACAGAGAGCTTAAGTACCTTACTAAAAGTTACATCATCTGGCTGGGGGCAGAGGCTCACACCTGTCATCCCAGCACTTTGGGAGGCCGAGGAGAGAGGATCACTTGAGCCCAGGAGTTTGAGACCAGCCCAGGCAACACAGTGAGACCTCATCTCTTTGAAAGACAAAAATGTAGTTGGGCATGGTGGTGCACACCTGTAGTCCCTACTACTCAGGAGGCTGAGGTGGGAGGATCGCCTAAGTCCAGGAGGTCAAGGCTGTGGTGAGCCGTGACTGTGCCCTGCACTCCTGTCTGGGCGACAGAATGAAACCCTGACTCAAAAAAATTTTTTTTTCCAACATCTCCAGTGCCATCATTATCATGGGGGATACAGATGGAAGGGCAGAAACACCCTGTGGAATCTGAGGGAGTATCAGAGGGTCTGAGACTCGGGGGTGCGCCAGGGATGGGCTCCATCTACAAATGTGGTATGTCTTTCAGGTTGGGTGGGCCAATGCGTCGGTGAGGTGTGGGGTTTGTGTGTGAACTTGAAGTTGCCCTTCCTTAGTTAAGGGCTGAGAAGGGCACGAACATCTGTTGAGCGCCTACTGTGTGCCAGCTATCCGTGTCAGATACTTTATATCAGTGGCTCTCAACTGGGTGTGATTCTGTGTCCCAGGGGACATCTGGCCATGCTGGGAGACATTTTGGGTTCTCAAGACTGGGGCGGGTGTCCAGTGGGGAGAGGACGCTGCTCAGGGTCCTACAATGCACAGGACGGCTCCCCCAACAAAGAATCACCTCACCCCAAACGTCAACAGCCCCGAAGCGGAGAAACTCACTACAGATACTTTACTCCATAAAGACTCCCATTATACAGATAGACAACTGAGGCTCAGAGAGGTGAAGTGTCTTGGCCAAGGTCTCCCAGGCAGTTAGATTTGAAGATGGCAGACACATGCAAGCCTGCTTCATTCCATGGCCCACTCGACTCTCCCCTGTGGTAGATCAATTAATTGAAAGATGAGGCAACTGAGGCTCAGAGAGGTGTTGTGACTCGTCTAAGGTCACACAGCAGAGTCACTCTGGAGACCTTTACTGTTTTGTTAGAAACTAGGGAACAAAAAGTCAGTCACCTTTTGGACACAACTGACTCCACTCCCCAAACCTGCCAGGCTCACCTATCTTAGATGCAGACGAGCATCACTGAACCCCCTGAAGGCCCAGATCAAATGCCACCTTGCCCCTGATCCCAGAGAAACAGAGGTCTAGGAGGGCAGACGCCACTGTTCCCTCCCCGTGTCCTTGGGCACTTGCAGTATGTACCTGGAGGCCAAGGGGGGACCCATCCTAGGTATCCAGAGCAGGGATGAAGCGGTAGCCTCCTGCCCAAAAGATGGCTGTAGTCTGCAGGGGCACCATACATGAAGCAGCCAGTCCCCTGCAGACAATGCAGTCTCTGGCTGGGTCCTGGGGTGGGTTAGGGATTGCATGGGCGGGGATTTAGAGAGCAGGGGCCAGGCCTAGAGGTCAGTTTACATATGCACTATTCATAGCTAAGGACATAACAGACAACTTACGAGGGGCTGGGTACTGTTCCAGACACTTCCCATGGATTAATGGATTAACACACAACCCTGTGCAGGACCCTATGAGCTGGGTACCACTATTATTCCCATTGTTTTGATGAAAACACTGAGGATCCTGAAGCAAGGAGACCAGCCCAAGGTGGTCCAGCTAGCGAGCCAAGGAGCAGGAATTTGAACCTGAGTGGCTGACTCTAGGCCCCCCGAGCTCCCGCTCTGCACCCTCCAGTAGGGCAGGTGAGGACATTTGTCAAGCGGTTTGATGATGACCAAGGTCACACAGAGCAGCCGGGACCAGAAGCCGGGTTTCCCAAGGCCTTGTCAGGGATGGGGTGGAAGGAAGGGGGACGCGGGCAGGGTATCCACCACTTGATCGATACCTGGAGAGTGGGTGGCAATTTCCTCTGGGAAAGGGCAGGGACAGGGGCAAAGAAGTCCAGAAAGAGAGAAAAGGGAAGGGAAAGAGACAAGCGAGAGGGAGCGCGAACCACGCAGACTCCTT
>NW_007258214.1:570501-571456 GCF_000164805.1 Carlito syrichta | reverse complement strand
TGCCCCTCCCGCCCTTCAGCGGGGTTTAGCACGAGTTGCCTCCGCGAGGCAGGGGCTCCGGGACCCCGCCGGGGGCTCTCGCTCCCGCGTCCGGGTCCCGGGGACGACTTCGCCGCCCCGGCACCCCGACTGCTCGTCCGGGGCGGCCCTCGGGAGCCCGAAGCCGGGAGGAGCGACGGGGACCGGCAGGGCCCGGGGCAGAGTCCCCGGCGCTCACGTTTATTTCTTGGGGCTGGAGCCCGCGGCGAGTGGGTTTCGAACTCACCGCCCGGCCGTCCAGGCTCCCTAACCGTCTCCCCTCCCCCCCCGTCGCAACACCACACAGCCTCAGACTTTGGAAAATAACAGCGGAACGCTTGCCGTGTGCCGGGCACCTCGCGTGTGTCATTAATGAGCAGGTTTAACCTTCACAAGTGGCCCGCTGAGCAGGGACGAGTCGCTCCCCCGGGTTTTGGACTGAGAAAGTTTCGCTCCAGAGAGGCTGAGTGACTCGGCCGGGCTCACACAGCTGGTTCAGTGGAGACGCTGGGCTTTGCACCAGGGCAGTCCCAGGCAGTGCTCTGAACCCCTGATCCGTGCTGCATGTCTTTTTTTTTTCCTTTCTTGAGAGCGAGAGGCAGGGGCCACTTCCCTGCTCCCCTGGGAAGTGAGAAAAGTGGCCGGGGTGGAGGAGGTGGGCCAGGCTGAGCCTTGGCTGGAAGTTAGGCGACTCCGGGTCTTTCATCTCCGGGCCTCCTGCTGGGACCTCATCTACTCCCCTTCCCGGCGCTAGGAAGTCTTTTAATCCTGGCGCAGGAAGGGCTCGTGTGGGGGTGGCGCTTTCCGTGCTCCCAGCCTTTGGGGGAAAGGGGGAGGATGCGGGGTCCTCCGGGGCTCCCCGTGGCCCAGGGGTGCCGCCGCGGCCGTGCGGGCTCCCGGTTGCCACTCGGGGAGGAGCGAGCCCCAGAGCCCTTCT
>NW_007258214.1:569037-570284 GCF_000164805.1 Carlito syrichta | reverse complement strand
TCTTTGCCATCGCTTCCTCTCTCACAGTTTCAGAAAAAAGCAAAAAGCGAAAAGAATCTGCTCAGTTTGAAGCTGGCAGTTTCTGGATTGAAGAGGTAGCCGGCCTGGTGTCTGCCCGGTGCCGGTTCTAGGGAACTCCCCACTTCTCCTTCTCAGCCGCTGCCGGCTCTTCAGTCTGGAAGAGAAACAGGAAGCGCAAACCCATTTTGGTATTAATGGGAAAGAAAAGCTACCTCTCCCTCCGTGCCCCTGCCCTGGACGGGCTGGTGCGTTCAGAACGTAGATGGTGTTTGAGTTAACTGCGGTTTTCGGTTGGCACCGGGTAGAGTCGGAGGAAGCTGGAATAATGGAAATTGATTGGTGCCAACCGTTCTTATTGTTAAGGAAACAGGAAAAAAATTTGTCTCCTCTTCCACGTGATCTCTTTGACATTTCTAATTTGCCGAGTTCATCACATTTTCCTTTTTGTTGATGAGTCAGTTCTGAGATGGGTCGGTTCTGACTTTGACATATGGCTTGGGCCAGTCTTGCCACCTGTCCTGACCTCAGTTTCCCCACCTGGGGACCAAGGGGAGGGGGGTCCGGCTTCCTTTCTGCCTTGTCCTTTGGTCCTTCCTTTCTGCTGGGTCCCCCGACCCGCCCAGCTTCTTTGAGAGCCACAGGAGCCCTCTGTCATCAGCAAGGGCCCCCAGACAGCCCCAGGCCTGCCTCTCCGTTTTGAAAACCTGGGCTTAGGGTTTCAGGACCTGCTGACGACCAAACCAAGGCTGGCGGCCGGGGGCTGAATCTCCTCATCATCCCGCACTCCTCCCAGCCCCTATATTTGCTGAGGGATTTCCTCCTGCCTGGAGGAATGTGGGGGTGTTCCCTCCCTGCTTTCCATTCCCTGTGGTGGAGGCTGGCCTCCTGGGCCCCTCGGTGAAGGTCCAGCAGAGAGTGAGGCCCTGAGACGGGCTGAGCGTTGTGGGAGAAGCCAGGTTGGGCTCCTGCCCTCAGGAGGAGGACAGTCAATTATCAAGAGTGGCAACATGGGTGTTAAAAAAAAATCCAAGTGTGAGACTGGGCTCTGGAGCCGGACAGCTCAGGGTCAAGTCTTTGGACCTGTGACCTTGGTCTGTTTGGGCCTTACTTTTCTCACTTGTAATATGGGGGGTGATAATAGATTCTGTTGTATAGGGGTTTGTTTTTTTTTTTTGAGTCGGAGTCTCACTCTCACCCAGACTAGAGTGCAGTGGCCGCTTCCGGCC
>NW_007258214.1:533495-568883 GCF_000164805.1 Carlito syrichta | reverse complement strand
CCTCGGGCTCAGGCCATCCACTCACCTCAGCCTCCCAAAGGTGCGGGATTATAGGCTGAGCCACCGAGCCCGGCTCGTTGCATAGGTTTTTAAAGAGGCTACTTGAGTTGTATCGGGTGACTTGAAGCTCTTAGAACAGTGCCAGGAAGGGCGTAACCTATGTAAATATTAGTTATTATGATTATTCTTGTTATGTGATAATTAAATGATACAGATGATTAGGGTTATAGGATTTTAGCATCTGGAGAGCAGGAGGAATCAGGGCGGGCTGCCAGGAGGAAGCAAGGTCTGAGTCAAGTCAGCACTGAAAGGAAGATGGGGCTCTGAGTGAGTTTCCTTTTGATCCTCAAAACTCCGACCACAGGAACCAGTGGCTTTGTTTGGTTCTGGAACTTCGGGCTTCCTCCAGACTCTCCCCATCTTTCCCCACCTCCTTCAGGCACTGGATTGCACTCCCTCGCCCCGCTCCCAGGGGTCCTGAGAGTTTGGTATTTTGTGTGTGTTTATTAACGAGTCATGAAAAGGCAAGGACAGCCCCTTCTTGTCGAGATGCTGGCCCTGCCTTGGGGGACACCACGGAGGTAAGGAGACGGTCCCCAGGCTTTTGAGTCAGACCGGGGATCGCCACAGTTCGAGGCTCCGGCGTGCAGGGTGTGGGCTCTGGGGGGCTCCCGGGGGCTCCTGGGTGGTGTTAGTCGTGATGAAAACAGTGACAGTCATCACGGGGCGGAACTGACACCTGCTCATCGTGGACCATTGTACGTGCTGTCAGCTCACTAAACTTCTCTGTGAAGGGGGGCGCTGTTGTTATCCCTGGACAGATGAGGAAACTGAGGCAAATCCCTGGCTGCCTGACCCCAGAACTCACGTCCCCAGCCACTTTGCAGACGGTCTCTGGCTTGCAGAATAAGGGCGTGGCACACGACGGGTAAAGGTGGCAGAACTGGGATTAGAACCTGGGTCTGGTGACCCTAAACCTCCGCTTGTGCTTCCTCCTCTTTCTTCTCCGGGACTCCCATTCTCTTCTCTGCAGAGTGAATGGTGGACGCAGGGGGTGCTGGGTTCCTTCTCCTGCTCGCGTCTGTTTATGGCGTGAGGGTTGCGTGGTGCTCGGGCGCCAGGCTGCTGGATTTCGCATCCTGACTTCCCCCAACCCGCCTGCAGGTGACCCTGGGCCGGTCACTGACTTGCTCAGTGCCTCGGTTTCCCCATCTGTCCAGTGGGCATAGTGTAGCACCAGCGTCACAGGGGTGTGGTGAAGCTCGCATGAGCCTGAGTTAAGACTGTTAGAGCAGCACCTGGCATTGGGTGCTGTGGTGGCTCTTTGGGGGCTGTGTCCTAGTGGCACTCCAAAGAGTCAGCTTTGGGGGGGGCAGATGGAGCTGATTCTTTGGAGTGCCAAGGGTCCCCCATTTTTTCTTTTTTGTAGAGATTGGGGTCTTGCTGTGTTGCCCAGGCTGGTCTCAAACTCCTGGCCTCAAGCAATCCTCCTACCTTGGGTTGACAGGTGTGAGTCGCATGCCTGGCCTAAGGCTTGCCACTCGAGGAGGAGGCTAAGTAAACCTTGGGCCCACCTGCCTCTTTCTTGATTGTGTTGGTGCCAAGTCCCTGCCTGCAAGGGGAGAGACTTGGGGCAGGTGCCAGGGGCTCCCGTAATGAGTGTGCCATCTGGGTGGTGGAAGTGGAGAAAGGGCCTGGGTGGGTGGCAGAGAGGCCTGTGGGTGGGCATCAGTCAGCCGCTCCCCGAAGAGCTCCCCTTGGCTGTGGACAGAGACCCAGAGCCCTGTCACCCCCAGGAACCTAGAGGGTCTGCCCTGACCGGACCTGGCTGGGTTCTTGGAGGAACAGGAGTTGTGGGCAGAAAGCTCCCAGAATGCTCTCTGAGGTTCTGCTTTCTGGGGGGAGGAGACCAAAGTTTTTCTTCTCACTGGAGCTCTGCTTGCCAAACAAGAAACTGTGGTTTTGTGTTGCCATTACTTTTTGTTTTTTAAGAGCTTCTGTGCTCCTAGCCTAACCCTGGGGAGGCATGGGGCAGGCAGGGGGGGGTCACATCTTTGATTCCACAGCCGTTGAGAAGAGCGGCCTCCTAGTGACTTGGGGGCATTTTGACGTGGTTCTGGGGTGAAAAGTAGGATGGCGAGGAGCATACCCGACACGATTCTGCTCTTGGAAAATAAACAACCACCATGGCGCACACGTGTACGGTGTAGGTATAAGGTTCCAAGAGCTTAAGAAAAGACTGGAAGGAGGTGTCTCCTGTGGAGAGAGGCAACCCGGAAGATTAAAAAAGGGGAAAAAAGCCGGGCTCAGTGGCTCAGCCTGTAATCCCGCCTTTGGGAGGCTGAGGTGAGTGGATTGCCTGAGCCCGCGGGTTCGAGACCCGCCTGGACAGCAAGACCTCATCTCTACAGTAAATAAAAAAATCAGCCGGGCGTGGTAGCGCGCGCCTGTAGTTCCAGCTCCTTGGGAAACTGGGTGGAAGGATCGCCGGAGCCCAGCGGGTCGAGGCTGTGGTGGCCGGGAGCGGCCACTGCACTCCAGTGTGGGCGACAGAGTGAGACTCCAACTCAAAAAAAAAAAAAAAAAAAGGGGGAAAAAAGTACTAAAATTCTGTTGGTGATGCCCTTGCCATACAAAATTGCACATATGTATGGGGATATTTCTAAAATGCTGACAGAACATTTTGCATCTTCAGCATGGTTATGAGAGAAATGCAGAAGCAATGGCAATAATAATTTGCTAATAATTATACATTTGCAAACCCCACGTGAAGCGTTCCTGATGTATTAACTCAAAAGTTGTGGGCATTCTTGTGCTTCCCATTTTACAGATGGAACAAAGACACTAGAGAGGTCAGTTTCCCACGATCACACAGCCTGACAGAACTGGCATCTGGATGTAGGCAGGCCGACTGCACATGACCCTCATTCTTTTTTTTTTTTTGAGTTGGAGTTTCACTCTGTCACCCAGACTGGAGGGCAGTGGTATGCTCCTGGCCACAGCCTTGACCTGCTGGGCTCAGGTGGTCCTTCTCCCCACAGCCTTCCAAGAGGCTGTAACCACAGGCACATACTACCATGCCTGGCTAATGTTTTTTTTTTGGACTTATTGTAGAGATGAGGTCTCGCCAAGTTGCCCAGGCTGGTTTGGAATACGTGGGCTCAGGCAATCCTCTCACCTTAGCCTCCCAGAGTGCTGGGATTATAAGCATGAGCCACCGTGCCCAACTGACTCTCATTCTTTACTTACTAACTTCCCTGAATTACTCCAGTGCGATGCTGTGTTCATGAGCAGAAGCACTGCCTTTCTGAGACCTCTGGCCTGCCCACATGGGCAAGGATGAAGCCAAAAGGTCCATCATCTGTGAGTTTGAGGATGCCGGTGAGCCTAGCCTAGGCTGCTTTCTACTGGGATGAACGTCACCCAGAAGTAGAGTAAATTTTTGATGATACAAGTCTGTGTCGGCAGGACTTAGGCCTGTGTGTGTGTGTGTGTGTGTGTGTGTGTGTGTGTGTGTGTGTGTATGAAACAGAAGTATGCACAGATCAAGTCATAAAGATATGAGACTGCTTTTCTCAGTGTGCAGATATTTATGGAGCACCTACTGTATATTCCTGGCAGTGTTCTGGGCTGGGTGAATGCAGCCATCTACAGGGCAAGTGTGGTCCTTGTTCTAAGAGGGACGCTCAACGGACATGCTCGCACTTATCCCTCGATTGGTCATGTTATTTGAATACACATCCTGGAAGCCCATCCACTGTTATCCTGGTGTTGCCCCAAGAGCCTTTGAACTGTCACTTTAAGAAGAGCTGGCTGGGCATGGTGACTCAAGTCTATAATGCCAGCACTTTGGGAGACCGAGGCAGCAGAATTGCTCGTGTCCAGGAGTTTGATACCAGCCTGGGCAACGTAGCAAGACATAGTCTCTACAAAAAAATTAGCCAGGTGTGGTTGTACATGCTAGTCCTTGCTACTCAGGAGGCTGAGGCAGGAGGATTGCCTGAGCCTAGGAGGTCGAGGCTACCGCTAGGCATGATCGTGCCACTGCACTCCAGCCTGGATGACAGAGTGGGACCCTGACTCAAAAGAAGAGGTGAGTGGGGTTGGTGTGTCCTTGGCATCTGAGACACAGGGCACCGCTTTCTTAGAGAGTACACCCTTTATCAAGCCAGTGCACTGAAGACCTATGGGGCTCCAGGCCACTCCCTCTGATAAAGAAACCCACATCCTATTTGCCTCATAACACCGCTACCTGAAAGGTTTTGCAAGGGTCACGTGTTTGAAGCAGGTCGTGTCTGGCTGCAGGGGTTCCCCGCCCCACAGATGGTGGTGACTGCCTTTCTTTTTCCAAACAGACTCGGGCTCTCTGCCTGGAATCTGGGCGGGAGGTGGGTCATGGGGTGGGTTGACCCTCACGCCCACGTGCTGTGTGCCACCAGCCTCATTCCCCAGCCCAGGGTTGGGCTGGGGCTGACTCTTGCCCCCGAGTTTAGGAGACGGAGACAGAACTTGGAAGGAGGCCAGGTGGGTCACTGGGTCATACGGTCCCTGCTCTGCAGGTGACACAGAGTGGCAGCCTCCAGAGGGGAGGCCAGCCCCGGTTAAAGGCCATGGACATGTAGCTTGTTAGAGTCTCAGCCTGTGATCCTTGGGGAGAGGGCTTGGGTGGCCTGTATCCTCCTCCAGGGACTTGGGTTTTAGCCAGGATCAAAGGTCCCTCTTGAAGAGGTTCCGCAGAGGGCACTTGTAGCCCTAGCAGCTGATACGGAGCAAATCCCGCTGCTCTCTCAGCCTTCAGCACTTTTTTTTTGTTGAGTTGAAATCTCACTCTGTCGCTCAGGCTGAAGTGTGTTGGCATGATCATGACTACTGCAGCTTCGACCTCCTGGACTCAGGCGATCCTTCTGCCTCAGTTTCCCAAGGAGCTGGGACTACAGGTGTGCACCACCACACCTGGTGAATTTTTGGATTTTTTTTGTAGAGACAAGGTCTCTCTGTGTTGCCCAGGCTGGTCTCGACCTCCTGGGCTCAAGTGATCCTCCCACCTCGACCTCCCAAAGTGATGGTTGACAGGCGTGAGCCACCGTGCCTGGCCCCTCAGCACTATTGGGACTGGATCCTTCTTTGCTGTGGGGTCATCCTGTGCATGATGGGGTGTTCAGCAGCATCCCTGGTCTCTACCCACGAGATGCCAGCAGCATTCCCTCCCCCTGTGGGGACAGTAAAAAATGTCTCCAGTCATTGCCAGTACCCCCTGGAGAGCTGCAGAATAGTCCTCCCTGGGAACTGCTGGGCTGATGCCCCCTTTGAGCACCAGTTCTGCTTTGGGGCATTTATACGCACATGTATGTGTTCCTGTAAGGAGCGTGACACAGTTTGTTTGCTCTTGTCACCCGCGGTGTGTTGGGGCTCCTGTGACCAGTGCCTAAGAGCACAGACTGTAGAGCTAAGCTGCCTGGGTTCATATCCTGGCTCTGTCCCGTGTGACCTAGGGCATGTCTGTATCTCTGAGCCTCAGTTTCCCCATCTGGAAGACGGGAGTGTTCCTGGCCCTCGCAGGGCTGCTCCGAGGAGTGAGCCGAACGCCCCGCCGCGGCCTCACCGTCCTCCTGAGGCGGCTCCAAGGAAGGCGGCAGCCTGCGGCCCAGCAGCCCTTGTGGGTTTCGGTGTTTCTTTTTGTTTTCTCATCTCCTGAGGACCAGAAGGAATCTGTCTGCTCCTCTTTTGTCTTGTGGTCGGACACTCAATCTGTGTTTACCGCCTGGTTCCTTCCCCAGGGTGGAACTGACAGACGATCCCTTGATTCCGGGCCAGGGGAGGCCAGGCTATTTCAGGCTGCGGAAGGCTGGTGGAGGCAGGTGGCCCTCGGCCTCCAGGACCCAGGTCTCGTACACGCCCCCCTTGCTGGGGAGGGCTGGGGGCAGGCGGCTTCTATAGGGAGCTGCTCTCAGAAGAGGTGAGGCCATGTCAGAGCAGGGCATGGGCAGTCCATGCTTTCATTCACGAATTCACTTGTTCACCCAATAAGTGGACATTCGAAGCCTGCTCTGTGCTGGGCACGTGCTGGGTGCTGGCACATGGCTGGAGCAGATGGACAAGGTTTGTGCCCTCAGGGGCTTGTCAGACAGTTCAAAAGGGATCGCTTGAAAAGAGGACAAAAAGTGCCACAATAGTGGCACTCGCTGATTACCCCCCCCGCCGACCCCCAGGGTGCCCGGTGCTATGCTGAGCCCGTGTATGGATTAGCTCTTTCTGGGCCCATGGGGGCAGGTCTCATCATTGTACCTTTTTTGCAGATGGGGTAAACAAGGCCCAGAGAGATTGAGTCACTTGCTCAAGTCTACATGGCTGAGGAGTAGATGCACTGAGGAGGAGATAAATTAAGGCTGTGTTGGTGACAGCGATGGTGACATTGACTTCAGTCGGGATGATCAAGGAGCTGAGTCCAGTGGAAGGTGTTCCAGGCAATAGGGGCAGCAGGTGCAAAGGCCCTGAGACAGGACTGCCTGGCTTGTTTGAGGAACAGTAAGAAGCCAGGGAGCTGGAGGCGAGATGAGGCTGGTGTGGGTGGTGGGGGCCAGGCTGCATGAGCCTCGTGCATGTGGTGAGTGGTTTGGGTTTTATTCCACCAGAGTGTTTTCGGTAGGCATGGCATGGTTCAGTGGATGACCCGAAGACCAGGATGTGCAGGGGTCATCCCAAGGTCCCAGAGGCCACCTCCTAACTCCAACCAGGATGCCTGCCCAGGGAGGAGTGACTGTACTTTCCCCTCCCCCAGGCAAATTCCCTGCCTGCTCCCAGAATGCTGTGTGACCTGGGGCTGGTTCTGTCCCCTCTCTGGGTCTCAGCTTCCCTGTGGGTACTGCGTCACTGAGTAACCAGGGCAGGCTCCCTGGAGGAGGCTGCCGGAGCTGACCACACCCAGAGAGGGCTTGGGTGTGGACGAGGTGTGAGGGTAACCGCCTCTGGGCTGGGCAGCCTGTTGACCAAACATGGGTCCCTGCTTCCTGAGACACCCCTTGTTTTCTGTTCAGGAAACTAATTTGCATAAGTAAAACTGCTTGGCGGGACTTATACTGTACCTTGTGTCATAACAAGGCCTGTGTGTCAGTGCTCACCTCTGCCCTGTGGGCCCCCTTCGTGGGCGAGGAAAACAAGGTGCAAGAGGGGAAGTGGCTTGCCCAGGGCACACAGCGGGGGATGGCCAGGGGCTGGTGGTCAGGACACACAGCTGGGCATGACCAGAGCTGTGGCAGTGGGTCCTCTGAGCTCACCCTGCCTGTCCTTATGCAGCCGGAGGGATCCGGCTAGAACCTGACCCAGGTACCTCTTGCTCGGAGTAAAAACCCGACCTCAGAAAGACCTCGAATGCCCTGCAAGACCCGTCCTCTCACCTCTTCTGTCCCCTCTCTTCCTACTCTTTTTATGCTTAGTGTTTTCTTTTTAGAGACGGAGTCTCACTGTGTTGCCCAGGCTGGTCTCAAATTCCTGATCTCAAGTAATCTTCCCACCTCGGCCTCCCAAATGCTGGGATTACAGGCGTGAGCCACTGTACCTGGCCTTTGAGGGTTTTTTTACCTTGAGATCTGATCCACATCCTATCACCTCAACCTTTCAGTTGTGCGACTGCTTTGGAGTGTGTTCACAGAGTTGGGCTGCCGTCCGTCCTGCTCTCCAAGTTGAGACTCTTCTGTGGTTGTTAGCCCTCACCCACTGCCTCACCACATGCACCTTTCTCGGACGCACTGTGTGTGCACCTGCCGCAGGCCCTGCTACCTCCTCCGGCTGGAATGCTCTTCCTCCAGCACCCCTGTGGCTCACTCCTTCCCGCCTCCAGGCCTCTGTAGAGACAGCATGTCCTCACCCGGGTCTTTCCTGACACCTCCCCCCTTACCTCTTTTCCCCACGAGCTGACATACTAGACATTTTACTTCTTTGTTATTTATTGTCCATGCCCCTCACTGGAATGCTGGAAGCCTGGGAATTTTCATTTGTTTTATTCGCTTTGTCTCTCCCGCACTGAGAGCAGTGCCCGACACCTAGGAGATTCTCATTAAATATTTGATGAACGAAAAAAATGCTTCTCCTGTATACATGCTTACGTTTTATTACATGACGTGGTTGCTTTGAATTATATAACTGCTTAGTATTTTCGTGCAGACCCTTGGGGTCCTGGGATGAAGATAGTCTGGTGTCCTTTAACAGAACCCCGGGTACGTGGTGGGTGTGGGCTGAGGGGATTCAGCCCAGGAGAACCTTTTGCAGTGTGGCACTGTGCTCAGGTGGCTGGGGCTTGGCCAGATTGTCGGGGTCTGTATCTTGTCCCTGCCCCCCAGTGGCTGTGTGACCCTGGGCGAGGAGCTTCCCTTCTCTGGGGCTTGGATCTGGCAAGCGTGTTGGGACGCTTGGCTCGGTGCCTGGCACCTGGTGAGGCCCCAGGAATTAGTAGTGATTCTTTTTAAAAATGATGTTTTAGAATTGTAAAATGGTAGTGTTTTCCTATTTCGTGCACAGCGACAGTTACAGCGTCTCAAGCACACTGCCTCAGGGTCTTCCTGTTGCGACCGAGTGGCCCTTTGCCCTGGACACGTGGCCTCTGCCGTCGTCTCTGGGGTGACTGTGGTTTAAACCTGGATGCTCTCCACTGTGTTCTCCGAGGAACCCACCCAAAGACTGGAAAAAAGGTCAATTTCTCAATGTTCCATGGAGGCACCTCCCGCCCCCGCTTGGAATTTCTCCGTGAACCCAAAGGGGCAGGCAGTCAGTGCTCCCCACTTGCAGGGCAGGGTTGTTACACATCCTGTTCCATTTGCAGATGAGGAAAGGGCCCAGAGAGGTGAGGTCACTTGCCTGGCATCACGCAGACATGATATGTCAGTTATCTGTTGCTGTTTAATACATTCCCACAAATTTAGTGGAAATTAAGACAGCATCTGTTTATTCCTTCAAAGTTTCAGCCGCCCGGGAGTCCAGGCACAGTGCTATGGGGTTTTCTGCTCAGGGCCTCAGGGGCAGCCATCTCACCCGAGGCTTGGAGTGGGGGCTCTGCTTTAGGGTATTGGCAGAATTCAGTTCCCTGAGGCTGCGGGGCTGAGGTCCATAGGTGTCTGCTGGTGGTTGGCTGGTGATTACTGTCACCTTCCAGAGGCTGTCTGTGGGTCTTAGCCATGTGGCCCTCGCACAATAGCTGATCACTTACTTCCAGGCTCTCCCTTCAGGAAGGGCATAGAACCCCTCCCTCCATCTCATCTTCCCTAGTCCTTTTTTAAGCTTTGCCTGGTTAGGTCAGGCCCACTCAGAGGCAGCTGATTTGGGACCTTATTATATCTGCAAGATCCCTTCACTTCTGTTATGTGCCATCACCTAGTCACAGTTATATATCTTAACCTAAGCACACTGAAACCCACACTCACAGTCCCACTTGGCATGGGATCCTTCAGGGCATGTGCACAAGGGGACAGGAATCTTGGGGGGGTCTTAGGTTTCTGTCCACCAAGGATGGTCAGTAATGGATTTGTACTCAGAATTGCCCAGGTCCAAAGCCCATGTTCTTTACCTCTCTGTTTCATTTACTCCCTCTCTGGCTGTTCCAGAATGGCTTCCGAGTGAGGCGAGCTGACTGACTGGTGGACTCATCATCATTTTGATTGGCTGATGGACTCATTCACATTTTGGTTGGACTCATTCTCATTTTGATAGACTGGTAGACTCGTTCTTATCCTGAGCGAGGTGGGGCCGGTGGGGTGCATGGTAGAGTATAGTTTCCCCCTTGTGGGACCCAGTGTTTCTACCAGGGTACACAGACCCCCATCTCTTGAAATGATTGGGAATTGGAGGATGAGCACAGAGCCTCTTACCTCCCCCCCTTGAGGCCCCTTTCCACCTAGGGGCTGGACTCAGACCTGGCCCTGGCACTGATGCCCAGCCTCTCCCTCCCAGGAGACTTTCATGCCAGAGGCCATTTACTGCTTACCTTGAGGGTGGGGTGGGGTCTGGCTGTATTGATTTCCAAATATTGGGACTTTTCCAGATAACTCATTGTTGAGTGATTTCTAATTTAATAGTTGTGCTCAGAGCATAGACTCTGAAATTGTTTGAGAGTTGGTTCATGATGCAGCCTAGGTCTACCCTGTGACATTCCAAGTGTGTTTGAAATGGGCGTGTATTCTGTGGCTGTTGGATGGACTGTCCTACACATGTATCCAAATCAAGTGGTTGGCAGTGTTGAGGTCTTCAATGTCCTTACCAGTGTTTGGTCCATTTGTTCTACCAGTTACTGAGAGAGGGCAGTGGAGGTCGTCAACTGTGACTGTAGATATGTATTCCTTCCTTGAGTTCTGTCAGTTATTACTTGGTGCTTTTTAAAGTTCTGTTGCTGGCAGTACTCATTTATGCTTATGTCTTCCTGGTGAATCGACCTTTTTACCTGTGTAGAATACTCTTCTCTACCTCTGAAAATGTTCCTCATCTTGAAATCTGTTTTGTCTGGTATGACTGTGGCCATGCCAGCTCTCTTCTGCTTCCTGTTCTCCATTCCCTCCCTTTCATCCTCTTAGTGTCTTTATATTCCAAGTGCATCTCTTACAGGCTTCAGATAGTTGGGTCTTGCTTTTCTAAATCCATTCTGACAGTCACTGCCTTTTAATTAGAGTGTTTAGCTCATGTACATTTAATGTAGTTATCAACAGGGCTAGGTTTAGATACAACACCTTGTCATTTCGTTTGAGTTTGTTTGATGGAGATAGTAACAATTATAAGGCGTCCCTTTCCTACCCCATCCCCCTCTGCTGGAGGTGGAAGGAGCAGAACATGGAGGTTAATTGGATCCTAACTCCTAATTGTAGCCCAGAAGATATCATGTGATCTGGCGTCAGCTCACTGGGCTGGCCTTACCTTTCCCCCCTTTTGTTCTGCCCTGGCCCCAGCAGGTTCCACTGTGTTCTTGAACTGTGCTCAGCGGGCTCCAGCCTCTGAGCCACTTCACTTGCTGTTCCTATTGCCTGGAACATTTTGAGCCCCAATTTGCATCAGGGGCCACTCCTTCTTTCTCCGTGCTTAGCTCAAGAACCGCTTCCCCCAGCCTCCTCATCACTGTCCCTGCATTGCCACACCTGCCTTGTCCTTGCCCCTGTCACTGCCTGAAATCATCTTGTCTGTTTACTTGCTTAGTGTCTGTCTCTCCTGTTAGAATATAAGTTGCATGAGGTCACGGCCCTTGTCTGCCTGCTTGCTGACAAGTTCACAGCACTTCTGATGGGTGCTCTGTTAGTATTCGTGGAAGGATCAAATGCATAAGCCACAGGGGCTGAAGAGGGCCTGCTCTGTGATAGAGGCCTTCCTGCCATGGTGTCGTCTGGGAGCGTGAACCCGCTGTGGAGGGTGGCCGCAGACGGGGCCCCTTGGCCTCCTGCCTTCACCACACCAGGAGGGCAGAGGGTTTGGAATGTTTCATTTGCCACGTCAGGGAGCTCTGTGTGGTCCCAGCCACCAGCCGACAGCCTGCCAGGCTGTCGATGGGGTGATTTTAAAGATTTATTTCCCCTGATCACAAAGGTGGCAAAGACAGTGAGGTGTGTGTGTGTCAGAAGCATGTTCTCCCATGTGTGGTCAGTCCTCTCTTATGGAACCCAGCGTGATGAGCTAATGTTGTGTGTCTATGCCCGCCTGCATATATTGAACATTTTCTTTTATTTAAGATGTGGGGAACAATTCAGGATTAGGTATACAAGTGGATGCCATACAGGTAAAGTTTGGGCCTCCCTTTGGTCCCCATACATTGGACATTTCTACATGCACATGGGGGGGGGGGTCCAGGCACAAAACCAAGTATGTTATATTTACAGGCAATTTAATACATTTTTTTCAGAGTAAATTTTCTGGTAACATTTTGTTTGATTGTTCTTCCCCTCCCATGTGCACACATACATTATTATTATTTTGACCCATTTGAGAGTAATTGCAGATAGGATGCCCCTGAACTCTTTAGCATACATCTCCTAAGAATGCAGATACTCTCTTATGTAACCACAGTACATTGACAAAGTTTAATGTGGACACGAAATGATGCACTCTACAACCTGTATTCAGCTTTCTCTCATTTTCCTCAAAGTGTCCTTTGTACCTGTCTCCTCCCCCATCCCCACCCCCAGCCTAGGGTCCAGTCCTGGTTCACACATGGCATTCAACCACCCATCTCTTGGGTGACTGTGACCATCCTTGGTGGAAACTCTCCCTGAGATGAGGCTCTGCTCGTGCTTGTCCCAGAGTTACCCTCATTGGCTCTGTGACCATGGGTTGACTCTTGGCCCTGAGTTTCCTCAGTTGTGAAACGGGGACGTCTCTGTTTTTTACCTCATGGACTTGTTCCCTGTGGCACATTTTATTGAGCACCTACTGTGCGCCTGGCCCTGTCTCCGATGCCAGGACGTAGCAGGGTACAGGGTAGGCTGTTGTCTGGGCCCTTGGGGCATCGCTCTCGTGGCTGTGGAGAGATTGAGCACTGCGCAGTAGGTGAGTGCTAGTGTGCATGGAGCTGGTCCCTGGACACCTACCACACACGGGGCGTGTTGGCTATTACTGCGCTCAGTTTAGTATGTTTGGAAAGTGAAGACAAGGAAAAAGGTCTCACCCTTCCAATGGCTGTTCCCCACTGGTGCGTATCTTCCTTGCGTCTCTTTCTTTGTGTTTTGCTGTGGGCCACATGTGACCGTGCTACACACATAGTGTCCCGCTGTGCTCCATGTGTCATTACTACTCAGCACTCTTTTGTTTTTAATTTTTTTTTTTTTTGAGTTGGAGTTTCACTCCGTTGCCCAGACTGGAGTGCAGTGGCACGCCCCGGCCACCACAGCCTCAACCTGCTGGACTCTGGTGATCCTTCCGCCTCAGCCTTCCAAGTAGTCGCAACTGCAGGCACGCGCTACCACGCCCAGCTAATTTTTGATTTATTGTGGAGATGAGGTCTTGCCAAGTTGCCCAGGCGGGTCTCGAACCTGCGGGCTCAGGCAATTCACTCACCTCGGCCTCCCAAAGCGCAGGATTACAGGCTGAGCCACCGAGCCCGGCTAGCTGCTTTTTATTTATTGTAGAGATGAGTTCTTGCCGAGTTGCTTGGGCTGGTCTCGAACACGCGGGTTCAGGCAGTCCACTCACCTCGGCCTCCCAAAGCGCTGGGATTACATCCTGAGCCACCAAGCCCGGCCTTTTAAAAATTTTTAATTTTAAAGATGTGGGGTATAATTCAGGGTTAAGTATACTCAGCGCTCTTTGGCAGCAAGCCTTTCATGGCTTCCTAATGAAACGTGGGGGCTAGGTCTCCACTGTCCCGCTCAGATCCTGGCTACTCAGCTGTGTGATGAGTGGGCAAGTGGCTTTACCTGTGCATGGCTCAGTTCCCTCATTTCCTAAAACAGCACCTACCTCTTAGGTTGTGGGAGAATTAGGTGGACTAGGACCTTCAAAGCTCTCAGAACAGTGTCTAGCACGTAGTAAGGGCTCCTTATACATTGGCTATAATTAAAACCCCAGGTGTGGTGACATGCACCTGTAGTCCCAGCTATGCAGGAGGCTGAGGCAGGAGGATTATTTGAGGTCAGGAGTTTGAGGCTGCAGTGAGCTATTATTGCACCACTGTACTACAGCCTGGACAGCAGAGCAAGATCCTGTCTCTAAAAAAAAAAAAAAGAGTAAAAAAAAAAAAAAAGAATTATTATATAATTTTACTAATACATAATGTCATACTAATAAAATGATTATTATTTAACCATTCCTCTGATACTGGGCATTAGGGAGTTTTCAGTTTTTTGTAATTACAGGTCATGTGATCTTTGTTCCTGTGTCACCAGTGATTTGATCAGTTTAGTAACCAAAAGGCTGAAGAAACCTTGGAGTAGAACTCTTTGGTCTTTACTAGTCCAGATAAATTCTTGGCGCTGGGATCCCAGAGTCAGATTGCTAAGTGGAAGGAGACCAAGACATCCTCCCATCCTGCCACCTCATTTGTCTGGGAGGAGAAACTGAGGCATGGCACTTTGAGTTATTCAGTGAATTGCTCAGGGTTACTGAGTGAGCTTGAGGCTGAGATGGAACTGGACCAGGTTTTCTGACTCCTTTCCTGTGACATTCTGCTTTTTTCCAACAACTAAGACTCCTTGGAGGCCAGAGAGGGAGGCTTACGTTATATCCAGACAAGTTGGGTGAGTCTTTTGTCCTCAGGGCTTCCCTTGTTGCTGGGAAGCTTCATTTTTGAGATGCTTTCTTTCTTTTTTTTTTTTTTTTGAGTCAGGTCTCACTCTGTCCCCAGGCAGGAGTGCAGTGGCATGCTCACTGCCACCGCAGCCTCAACCTGCTGGACTCAGGTGATCCTTCCACCTCAGCTTTCCAAGTAGCTAGAACTATAGGCATGCGCCACCTTGCCTGGCTAATTTTTTGATTTATTGTAGAGGCGCGGTCTTGCCAAGTTGCCCATGCTGGTCTTGAACCTGTGGGCTCAGGCAATCCTTTCGCCTCCTCCTCCCAAAGTGCTGGGATTATAGGCATGAGCCACTGTGCCCAGCCCACTTTCAGATTTTGACATCAGTGACTGTGTGTGTGTGTGTGTGTGTGTGTGTGTGTCTGGCTTTGGTTGAGAGCCCTTGCTGGGGGCCAGGTGCTGTATAAGTACTGAGGACACAGATGTGCTACTGCACAGCCCTTGACTGTCTTTCATGGTCAGTTGAGGACACAGATGTGCTACTGCACAGCCCTTGACTGTCTTTCATGGTCAGTTGACTGTCTTTTATGGTCAGCACCACAGGGTGTAAACTGGGGCCCCCAGGTTGAATCAGGCCCATAAGCAGGTTTTGTCAGTCTCAAGTGTTTAAAAATCTTTGTTAGTTGCCAACGTTGAAAAATGAAGACATTTCATATTCAAACCTCTCTTTCTGGCCCCTTCAATACTCTGACACTCTATCCACACCAAACCTGCATCTCTACTGGCAATGCTGGAACTGAAAAGCAGCTGTCCTTTGCTGAGCTCGGTGGCTCAGCCTGTAATCCTGCGCCTTTGGGAGGCTGAGGTGAGTGGATTGCTGGAGCCCGCAGGTTCAAGACCTGCCTGGGCAGCGAGACCTCATCTCTACAATAAAATCAAAAAATTTGCTGGATGTGGTAGTGTGCGCCTGTAATTCCGGCTACTTGGAAGGCTGAGGCAGAAGGATCGCCGGAGCCCAGTGGGTCGAGGCTGCGGTGGCCGGGAGGGGCCCCTGCACTCCAGTCTGGGAGACAGAGTGAGACTCCAACTCAAAAAAAAAAAAAAAAAAAAGAAAAGCAGCTGTTCTGTGCAGGGTGTGGCGGGGCTTGTACTCTCCAGTTTTCCACAGTCTACCCCCTTCCCTAACGTATCCCTGATGCTGAGACCAAACGTTTCTTGCCATTTGTCATGGCACTTGCCCTGCTGGCTTTTAATTTTCTCATTGTAGAATTAATACAACAAAGGAATATTTCTTCTAACCCTTGTTTCTATCCAATAAAAACCTGAAAGTCAGATCAAGAGGGTCCTGTGTTTTGAGAAAAGTAGGTGGGCCGGACTTGGTTGCTCAGCCTGTAATCCCAGCACTTTGGGAGGCCGAGGCGAGTGGATTGCCTGAGCCTGCGGGTTTGAGACCGGTCCTGACAACTTGGTGAGACCTCATCTCTACAGTTTAAAAAAAAAAAAAAAAAAGCTGGGCTCGGTGGCTCAGCCTGTAATCCCGCGCCTTTGGGAGGCTGAGGTGAGTGGATTGCCTGAGCCCGCGGGTTCGAGACCCGCCTGGGCAGCGAGACCTCATCTCTACAATAAATCAAAAAATCTGCCGGCCGTAGTAGTGCGTGCCTGTAATTCCGGCTACTCGGAAGGCCGAGGCGGAAGGATCGCCAGAGCCCAGCAGGTTGATGCTGGGGTGGCTGTGAGCATGCTGCTACACTCCAGCCTGGGTGACAGAGTGAGACTCCAATTCAAAAATAAATAAATAAATAAGTAAATAAAATATAAGGAAAGGTACCAAGTTCCTCTTTGGAAGAGAAGAGTGTTCTTTCGTGTTTTTGTTTTAAAGCAGGATTTATTGAGACGACAGAAAAGTTCCCAGAGTGGAAGGGGACCCGAGGGGCTTGCCCTCTTGTGCATTTAATGGGCGAAGACACGGCTTTCTGTTAAAAGGATGCAGCGTTCATTGCCGTTTATAAGGAAACCCATACAGGAGACCCCAGCAGCCCCCCCACCCCTGCCCAGCCCCTGTGGGCCTTGAGTTTGAGATGCGCGTTTCAGTGTGTGGGTGGCCTTCTGGTTCTCTGCTGCAGAGATGAGGGGGAGAAGGCGGCTCACTCTTCGAGGAGGTGATCCTGCCACCCAGACTTCTGCTTCCTGTGGCCTGTGGACAGTCACCCCCTTTTCCTTTTTGCAACATCAGCTGTTAACCAGGAGGCTCCGTGTCCGTCTGTCCTGCTTCCTGCCTCTCTGAGAGACTTGCGTGAGGAGGCAGTGGTTCCTCGGGGGTGCTAGAGATCCCTGTCGGAGGCTTGCATTGTGGGACCCTGAGGCCGTCAGATGCCAGGCGGGCCATCTTCCTGCTCCGGAGCAGTCTGGAGCCGGGTGTCTCCTCCATCTAGGAGACTTTGAAATAACAAGAACGACAATAAAAGCAGCGGTGACTGAGGTCAGTAAGGGCTGGTGGTCGTCAGGGTTCTGTGGTTGTAAGCGACAGAACGCCCTTCACAAACGGCCCTGTGCAAAGACAGGGACCGTGTGGACTTTGTGAGTGAGGTCTGTGCATGGTCCCGGGCAGGCCCTGGATGGTCGCCCCAGCCACGTGCCCATCCGCCAGCCGGCCGTGAGACTCAGGCCAGGTGTGGGCTAGGGGTCTGCCTGGGCCGCAGGGCAGCGGGGGGAGTGGTTCTGCAAGGAGGACCCCGGTGTTGGGACCGGAAAGGGAGGGATGCAGGCGGGAGCATCTCTTCTTCCCTCTGCTGGTGCCTTGATCCCAGACTGAAGCCTTTGCGTTCCCCGAGTCTTGGGTCCTGGGGAGCCCTCTTGTCTCTTGGCCCACCTGCAGTGCCCTGTGGCTCGCTCACATGCTACTTCAAAGCCTTGTTCGTGTTCTGCCTCTTGGGATGCCTTCCCTGACTGTTCCAGCTTTTTCCGTGGAGCCTCCCAGGAACCCGGTGGGGAAGGTGTTCCTATGTCGCCTGTTGTATGGGTGAGGAAATGGAGGCTCAGAAAGGTTTGGTAGCCTGCCCCGAGTCACACAGCATCCTTCTCTCTTATTGCAGACTCAGATGTGTGCATCTTGTCTTCTCCCAGGCCACACAACCTGGGTTTGAATCCAGACTCTGCCCCTGTTCGGGGTGCCCCTTCAGGAAAAGGACTTAACTTCTGCATCTTCGGGGAGAGCGTTGCAGGCACAGGAAGCAGCAAGTGCAAAGGCCCTGAGGCAGGAGTACGTTTCCTTTTCAGGATCAGCAAGCAAGGAGACCAGAGTGGCAGGAAGTGAGGTCAGGGAGGTGCCCACAGGAGCGGGGAGGTGGGTGGGCCGGTCATGCAGGGCCTTGTGGGCTGCCGTAAGGACTCTGCAGTTCACCCGAGGGAAGTGGTTGCCATTGGGACATTCCAGCAGAGGAGGGGCTGATCTGACTTCGTCTTTGCAGGATCACTCTGGCTGCTTGCTGGTGGGGTATAGACCGTCGGAGGTGGGGCGGAGGCAGAGGGGGAGGCTGCCACAGCAGCTTAGGTGGGAGAGGCTGGCACCCGGAGCCTGGGTGTTCTGCAGGTGGCTGGAAGGTGGTGACGTGCCCCTCCTTGGGGCTTCTGTGTCACTTGATGGCTGTGTGGCCTTGGGTCCTGGCTTCATCGAGGGAGCCTCTGTTTTCTCATCTGCAAAACGGTGTGTGCGCGTCCCCTCACTTGGGCTGTGGGCGCAGCCTACACCCTGCGACAGACACAAAGTGCTTCCCAGAGTTCCTGGCCCAGAGAGGCTCCAGGCATTTGTGGAATGAGCCAGGGAGTGGATGGGCGGGGAATCCAGGCTGCCCTGGCTCTGCCCAAGGTGTCCACTCCAGGCCAGCCCCAGGGCACAAGGCACCCTGCTCTCCCCTTCCCTTCCCCCGATGTGCAGAGAGTTGAATGAACGGGACCTGGAATGTTCCGGCCCCAGTTGCTCCCCCTTTCTTGGTGACAAAGGCATCTTTGTTATGCCCGGGTGTGAAATCCACTTCAGAACTGAGGATGGGACAGTAGTCAGGAGGAGGGGGAGGGGTGGGGGAGGCGTCTCGCTTGTCCCCCCGGTGGACACCCTGCACCCTCGCAACCCGCTAGCCCCGTTTGGGTCCAGTGCCCTGAGACCGGCAGTGTTTTGCTGAATGAGAATGACGTGGGCCGTGCTTCTGCAGAGAAACCACATCAGGCGACGTGACCTTCCATGCCCTTCATCTGTCCCATGCACACGAGAGACATCATACCCAGGGTTGGTGTGGCTGCCGGGAAGTAGGCCGGCCCGTGTGACATCGGGGGGCGGGGGGGCAAGTAGCCTAGCAAGGTCCTTCATAAAAGCCCACCATACCCGTGTGCCTGGTTCCTGTGGGAATCTCTCTGGTAGAAATGAGACAAAAAAGTATGTACACATGCAAGTCACAGGGAGGCGCATTCCAGTTTTGCTGATAATGGCAGAAGACCCTGGCAACCCTGTGGGTGGCCGTTAGCAGAGAAGGGTCTGACCGGGATTGTCTGTCCACGTATTAGGGTGTCAGGAGCCATTTAAAGGTATGAGCAGGGTCTCTCTCAGGGCGAGAAGGCCTGCACATAAAGTTGCTGAGTTAACGGATGGCATGGGCCCAATGCTGTAGAAAAAGCAACACCTAGAAGCTCTTCTGGCGGATGTTTCTGAGAGTGGAGAAGGAGTCTGCAAGGTGTGCACCAGGATGTTGTTTGCCTTGGTGGTCTCAGGCTGAGAAGGGAGGTGTGTGGAGAAAGGAGATTTTGCTTTATCTTTGTGTAGTATGTGTGTGTGTGTGTGTATATATAGTTATGATTTTTTGAGAGAGGATCTCACTCTGTTGTCCAACCTGAGATGCAGTGGTACAATCCTGGCTCACTACAGCCTTGACCTTCTGGGCTTAAGTGATTCTCCCGTCTCAGCCTTCAGAGTAGACGGGACTTCAGGCATACATCACCATGCCTGGCCTAATTTTTTGATTTTTTTTTGTTGAAACGAGGTCTTGCTGTGTTGCCCAGCCTGGTCTTGAACTCCTGGGCTCAAGCAGTTCTCCTGTCTTGGCCTCCCAAAGTGCTGGGATTACAAGTGTGAGCCTGAATATATATTTGTATATGTTTTTTGCATTGCTACACTAGTTATAATTAATGCATTATTTTTCAGATTAATGTAGACTAACAATAATTTTTTTTTGAGTTGGGGTCACACTCTTGTCGCCCAGGCTGGAGTGCAGTGGCACGCTCATGGCCACTACAGCTTTGACCTGCTGGGCTTAGGAGATCCTTCCGCCTCAGTCTCCCGAGTAGCTGGAACTACAGATGCACGTCACCATGCCCAGCTAATTTTTATGATTTATTGTAGAGACAAGGTCTCACCAAGTTGTGGGCTGGTCTTGAACCCCTAGGCTCAGGCAATCCTCTCGCCTCAGCCTCCCAAGGTGCTGGGATTATGGTCTGAGCCACCACACCCGGCCACAATAATTTTTTTTTTTTGAGTTGGAGTCTCACTCTGCCGCCCAGACTGTAGTGCAGTGGCCGCCCGGCTCATTTTGATTTATTGTAGAGATAAGGTCTCGCCAAGTTGCCCAGGCGGGTCTCGAACCCGCGGGCTCAGGCAGTCCACTCACCTCAGCCTCCCAAAGGTGCGGGATTACAGGCTGAGCCACCGAGTCTGGCTACAATAATTTTTTTAAAAGGCTGTTCCTGGCTGATCTCAGTGGCTCAGCCTGTAATTCCAGCACTTTGGGAGACCGAGGCGCTTGGATTGTCTGAGCCCGTGGGTTCAAGACCAGCCCGGGCAACTTGGTGAGACCTCGTCTCTACAATAAAATAAAAATAGCTGGGCATGGTAGCGCGCATCTGTAGTTCTGGCTACTCGAGAGGCTGAGGTGGAAGGATCGCTGGAGCCCAGAAGGTCAATGCTGGAGTGGCCATGAGTGTGTGTGCCACTGCACTCCAGCCTGGGAGAAGGAGTGAGACTCCAACTCAAAAAAAGGCAGTTCCCCCTGCCAACCTTCCTTTCTCAGATGTTACCATAGCTCACTCCTGTCTCCAGCCATACTCTGTTCAGACATCACCTCCTCTGAGGCCTTCCCCGACTGCTGCATGAATGAATGGAGGCTGGATTCCTTTGAGCTGTCCCTCCGACCTCTTCTCAGAAGCCACTGCTGTTGCCCACATGCATCTGTGACTGTCCTCTCTCCGCCGTGGTGGGAGTGATGATAATCCCTTCCTCCTGGGGTTGTTGAACATCTGAAATGAACCGTGATGTGTGAAGGGTGTTTAGCGTGGTGCCTGGCACATAATAAGTGCTCAGTTAATGTTAGCTGTTATGAATGATAATGAGCCAAGAGTGGAGTTTAGAACAAACAGAAAAAATGGCCTTTGGGAGAATTTCGACCACACTGCGTGTGGCATTGAGTCCCTCACACCTTCCTGTGGTCCCTTGAGAATCAAGAGAGCAGGTGATGGAGCACACTGAAACCAGGTCCCCATGTTCAGATCTGGGCTCCTGATTTGATAAGAGGACAAGAGATCTGTGTCCCCACGGGGCTGACATTCCTGTGGTCCTAGAACAAGTGGTTCTAGCTGAGGGCAGTTTGTCCCCTCCCCCCAGGAGATGTATGGCCGTGTCTTGACCTTGGTGTCCCTGCTGCTGAACCCATTACTGCTCAATACATGCTTGCTGCTGCCTTGACAGGAGGCTTCCCAGTCTGAAGGCCTAGCATCTGGGAGGTCCTGGTACTGTTTTTGGTTGCTGCGACTGGGGAGGGAGGGTGCTACGGCCATCTAGGGGATGGAGGCCAGGGACGTCCTGCAGTGCCCGGAACAGGCCCCCAGTGTGGGATCCTCTCGCTCCAATGCCAGCAGTGCCGGGGTGAGAAGCCCTGGTCTGGAGCAGGGTTTGGCACAGAGTGAGAGCTCAGCACGTGTGAGCTGCCATGACGCCCGTGATGACATGAGCATTTCTGTGTTTGCCACCCATCTTACAGACGAGGCAGCCGAGGCTTGGGGAGGGGTCGCAGCTTGTCCCAAGCCTCACTGTTGGTCGGTGCTGGAGCTGGGACTTGAACCCGAGTCTCGGTCCCTGAAGGCGGAGCCCCGTGGCCAAGGTGGGAGCAGGATGCCCTGTTCCTGGCATCTCTCTCTCTCAGGAGTGGGTGTCTGCAGGGACCCAGGGAGGAGGTGGGGTTCTGGGCCTGGGTCTGGTCTGTGAGCCCAGGAAGAGGGAGGCCCCCGGTGCCAAGGGATGGTAGAGACCCCACCCACATGCGCTGCTGGCAGCCCCTCTTGGCTCTCCATCCTGGTGCCAGCGCCTGTCGTCTGCTAGTCCCCACAGCTCCTCGGGCCAAGACGCTTTCTCAGCCCCCTCTGTCAGGTCTTTGGCAGCCGTGGAGGGTGGGCTGGAGGGGGTCTCTCTATCTCTGCTGGAAAAACTACGCTTGGCAGAGAGCACGTGGCGCCCGCAGCCTGGCCTGTCCGGGCAGCTCAGCCAGGCGGGTCGGCCTTGGGACCCCCAGCCTGTGCTCTGGCTGAGCCCTGGCTTCTCCTCCGGGGCACAGGGTGGGTGGGGAGTGCTCGCTCCTGCCCTGCCCCCTCTTTGGATCAGGCGGGACAGTGGGTGCGAAGGCCCTCGCCTGCAGCCGTTCTTTAAAGAGGAGCCGCCCGTGTGGCCATTTACCCCTGTACGTGGAGGCTGGCGGGCACCAAGAGGCCAGTGCCAGGGAGACGGGATGGTCCCTCCCTTCTCTTGCTCTGTCCCTGTGATCACCCTGTGGTCGAGCTCACCCCACGCAGTCGCTCGAGATGCCATCCCTTGCTGATGCATCTCAGATCTGTGTTCCTCACCTGCCTTCTGCCCTGACCTCCGGCTGAAGGCCGGACGTCCCGGCCTGGTTGTTCAGCGGGCTCTGCAGACCCCCCGTCCTCCCCCACTGCCCCTCTCGCAGCCCCTCCTGCCCGCCTTCCAGGTCTCAGGCCCGTCCTCGGCCGTCTCGACTCTGCTCTTCCTCTCACATCCCACACCCGACCCATCAGGAAATCCTGTCGGCTCTGACTTGGACAAGTAGCCTGGATCTGGTTGTATCCACCCCTCCATGCTGCTCCCGTGGGCTTAGCCCTCAGTGTCGCCCCCTCACTGGCCCCTGCCTCCCTCCCTGCCCTCTGGCAGTTGGTTCTCTACACGTGCCCTGGACCTTGTGTATGTCAGATCACGCTCCTCCTGCCTAGAACCCCTCATGGCTCCCACCTCACTCAGAGTCCAGGCCAAGGCCCTGCGGCGTCTGGTCGTCCCACTCCCTGTGCCCTGCTCTCTGATTTCATGACTGAGGGCCTTTGCGCTCGCGGTCCTGTGCGTCTGCAACACTCTCCAGGTGTCCGTGTGCTCATCACCTCTTCGGGTCTCTGTGCCGACGTCTCACTTTCTCAGCATGGCCTTTCCTGACCTCCCCCTCCTCCCTCCTCCCGCTCTCTCTTCTGGGAGAGCAATTGTTGTCTCTGCCCTCACTAGGATTTAAGCTCCTGGAGGGCGGGGTCTTTGTCTCCCCTGTTCCCTGCTGTGCCCCCACACCTAGAACAGTGCCTGGCACACAGGGGACACTCAGTAGCTATGCATAGAGTGAAGGAAGCAAGAGCCGTGCAGTCACTGTGTTTCCTGAAATTATACGACATCTCAGGCCTCCTTCTGGGCATCAGGGACACCGATGGATCCAACAATGACTCGTGTCCTCATGGGGCTCCAGTCCAGGGGAGAAAATGGACACAAAAGTAAAGGCATTACAGGATGGTAAGTGCTTTAACAGATCTATCACACAGCATTTGTTGGGTTGTAAGTGATAGAAACCCCAACTCAAAGACTTATGGGTTTGCTTGACTCGGGAGGCATGGCTTCAGGCATAGCTGGATCCAGGTACTCCCTGGCCTGACCCTTTTCATGTATCCATTCACCACCAAGTATTACCCAACTGGGGGACCCGGAGTTCTGATTGGCTGGGCCTGGGTCACGGGTTCGTCACTATAGATGGGGTGAGGGGCCGGCTCCTCCGTGGCCACTTGCCCTGAGAGCAGGACTCAGGGCTTGGCTTCCAAGAGCTCAGGTCTCTAGATGCTGCAAAAAGGGTGATGCTGCATGGGTTCTAGGCTGTTCTTGGGGTGGTTGGGAGGTGGAGTAGGAGTCTGCCGGTCGTGGTGACAGGTGGCCTCCCTCTCCCTCCACACACCTCCTTCCCCCTCACCCCACTCCTTGTGAATACTCTGGGCTCTCACCCTGTCCCCCTTCCCTCCATCACAAAGGGGCTCCAGATGGCGCAGCTCTTGGGAGTCTGCTGTGCAAATCTGTCAGTCCGGCTCCCAGCCCCCCTCCCCCACCTGCAGATGCTGGCTCCGAGCTTCTTGGATCCTGTTTCAGGTGAGGGAGGAAGGATGCTGGAGGTCGAGCCTTGCTGCTGTCTCTGACCGGTGCTGGGAAGCTCGTTTTACGTTTTGCCTGAGATGGTCCCCACGGGCCCACCGTGAGCCTTTTGATCCCAGGGAGGCCCTGAACCACCCTTGTCTGCTCTGGGCTGCTCATCCTGGGGTTAAACTGTGTACCCCAA
This sequence comes from Carlito syrichta, assembly GCF_000164805.1. Classification (NCBI taxonomy): domain Eukaryota; kingdom Metazoa; phylum Chordata; class Mammalia; order Primates; family Tarsiidae; genus Carlito; species Carlito syrichta. The sequence goes on along the minus strand of NW_007258214.1, from coordinate 545,072 downwards.
CTTCGCTATATGGGTGAACCACCTGGGAGTCTGGTTCACATGCAGATTCTGGATCAGCAGGTCAGGGGTGGGTCCGAGATGCTGCATTTCCTTCTTTGTTTCTTTTTTACGAGTCAGGGTCTCGGTCTGTCGCCCAGGCTGGAGTGCAGTGGCATGCTCACGGCTCGTTGCAGCCCTGACCTCCTGGACTCAGGCGATCCTCCCGCCTCAGCCTCCTGAGTAGCCGTGACTACAGGCACATGTAGTCATTCTTTTTATTTTTAATTTTTGGTAGAGATGAGGTCTTGAGGTCTTGCCTAGGCTGGTCTTGAGCTCCTGGGCTCAAGCCATCCTCCCACCTTGGCCTCCCAAAGTGCTGGGATAATAGGCGTGAGCCACCACACCAGGCCTAAGGTGCTGCATTTCTAACAAGCATCCAGGAAATGAGATGCAGGTGCATGCTCTGAGTGGCGAGGGTCTGCGGCACATTCTCTGGAAAGCCCTCCTTGGCTTGCCCCTTCCCCACTACCTGGCCCAGGTTGGAGCTCCTGTCTGCAGCTCTCAGAACTTGCGTGTCTTCTCGCAGGGCCCTTGTGGCAGGGGAGCGGTGATTCACACGCATGCCAAGCATGCTTGGAGCTCCAGGAATCTTGTTTTCTGCTGTCTTGTTTTCTGCTGTCTTTGTACTGTACACAGATCCTGGCTGAGGTCCTACTGTATGCCCAGGCTCTGGGGAAACAGCAGTGAAGGAGACAGACACAAGCTTTGCTCACCTAAGAGCTGATGTTTTGGCGGGGGGAGATGGATGTTGAACAAACAGCAAGTAAGGAAAATCCTGCCAGTGTCAAGGGCTGTGAAGACTATAACAGGGATATGTGTAAGGGAGAGTTGGGGCGGTTTCGGATTTGATGATTGAGGAAGACCTGTCTGACAAGATGGCTTTGAGCTGGAACCAGAATGCTGAGAAGCCAGTGGTGGAGATAAAGGCAGGAGGAACTGTGTTCCAGGCAGAGAGATAGCCTGTGCAAAGGCCCCGAGGCAGGGATGAGCTTGGCTGGTTTCAGGATCAGCAAAAAGACTGATGTGGCTGGGGTTGAGCCAGTGTGGTGAGAAGGGGTCTGAGTGGTATTTGGGGCCTGCACCATCAGGGCTTGGAGACCACTGTGTGGGGCTAGGCCTTGATTGTGGGAGCACAGGGAAGCCATGGGAGGGTTTTAGGCTGGAGAGCGATGGTGAATGACTTGTCTTTAGATGGACCCTCTGGCTGCTGTGGAGAAAGTAGACAGGGTAGGCTGGGCTCAGTGGCTCAACCTGTAATCCCAGCACTTTGGGAGGCCAAGGCGAGTGGATTGCCTGAGCCCGTGGGTTTGAGACCAGCCCGGGCAACTTGGCAAGACCTCATCGCTACAATAAATAAAAAATTAGCCAGGTGTGGTAGCGTGCACCTGTAGTTGCGGCTACTTGGAAAGCTGAGGTGGAAGAATTGCCAGAGCCCAGGAGGTTGATGCTGGGGTGGCTGTGAGCGTGCTGCTGCACTCCAGCCTGGGTGACAGAGTGAGACTCTGACTCCAAAAAAAAGAAAGTAGACAGGGCTTGCAGGGACTGTCTTAGTCCATGTTCTGTTGCTTGTAATGAAATACCCGAAACTGGGTAATTTGTTAGGAAAAGAGATTGGTTTGGCCCACAGTTTTTGCAGGCTGGGAAGTCCAAGGGCATAGCCCTTGCTTCTGGGGAGGGTGTCTGTGCTGCAACCTAAGGTGGAGAAGGTCAAAGAGGAGGCAGATGGGTGTGGAGAGACAAGGCCCAAGGGGGGTCCTGGCTTTATGATAGCCCACTCCTGCGAGAACTCATCCAGTTCCCCACAGTGAGAACTCCCTCGCTGCTGTGAGAATGGCACCAAGGCATTCTCGAGGGACCTGCCGCTTTGGTCAGACACCCCCGCTAGGCCCCACCTCCAGCACCGCCATACTGGGACTGAATTTCAGCGTGAGTGTTGGCGGGACACATGAGCCACATTCACACCCTAGCAGGGTTCAGAGACAAGTGGCAAGCCAGGAGGTGGTGAGGAGATGACTGTGACAGTCCTGGCGAGAGACGCTGGTGGCCTGGCCTGGGGTGGTGGTGGGAAGAGGGAGAGAGTGGCCAGGCATGGGACATGGGCTGGCTTCCATGGAGCCACACCTGTGGGTGTGGCCCTCACCTGCTGAATGGGTGTGTTCTGGCCAGAGCAGATGCCAGGAAAGGGCGATTTTATTTTATGGGTTGATTGATTGGATTGGGGTCTTACTCAGTTACCCAGGCTGGAGTGCACTGATACGATCATGGCTTACTGTGGCCTCGGCCTCCTGGGCTCAGGCGATCCTCCCATCTCAGCCTCCCATCTCAGCTGGGTCTACAGGCACATACCACGCCTGGCTACTTTTAAAAAATTTTTGGAGAGACAGGGTCTCGCTGTGTTGCCCAGGCTGGTCTCAAACTCCTGGGCTCAAGTGATCTTCTCGGAAAGGAAGGTTTTAGAAGCCTCTGCGTGCTGCTGCATGGTGGGACTGGGCTTGCTTCGAGGAGATAGCTGGTGGCAGGTGGACAGGTGGAAGTCAGACAGGCCTGATGTGGGCTTGTCTTCTCAGAGCCTGGCTGGCTGGCCCCGCAGAATGCGACCTTTGTGTCATCTACCCAGAAAGGAGAGAGAGTTGCTTCCCTCAAGAGGGGATGCGCTTGTTCCTTACCCAGTTGGCGGTTTCCAAGAGAGACCCCGTTGTCTGTAATGGCAGAAATACCCATGCTGGTCCTGGGACCGCCACTAGGAGCTGATTCTTCACACAAGCTGGACCAGGCCTGAGCCCTTGTGTTGCGGGATCTTGTGAATGCTCAGCACACTCCTGAGGGGCGTACTCCTGTGATCCTCATTTTACAGATGAGGGAAACTGAGGCCCAAACCTGTGCAGCAACTCACCAGAGGCTACCCAGGCAGTAAGCGGCGGATTTTAAGCTCAGCTGTTTTTGGAAACCTCGTAACGATTTGCGTCCGCAGTGGTTTGGTCACGTGCACGTGTCCCTCACATTCAAGTCGTTCATCTCATGAGGGCCCGTGTTCAGAGAGCGCTGTGGTTCTTGGGGCTGGTCTTGGCCCTGCCTGGGAGCCTCAGGACGTGAGCTGACCCGCTTTCGCCATCTGAGAGGCTATGTTCCCTTTGCTCTGTGGTGATGCTGTGTGATTAAGTTCTGCAGCCTCCTGGTCCTCAGTTTCTTCACCCGTGAAATGGGGGAGGGAGGGGAACAGAGGCTTTTACCTCGCAGCACTGCGGGTGAGGCTTTAGGGGTTTGGCTGCTGACTGTTGTTATCCTGGTGGTTATTGTCTTTATTTATTTATTTATTTTTGAGTTGGGGTCGCACTCTGTCGCCCAGGCTGGAGGGCAGTGGCATGCTCCAGGCCACCGCAGCCTCCACCTGCTGGGCTCAGGTGATCATTCTGCCTCAGCCTTTCAAGTAGCTGCAACTACAGGTGTGTGTGCCACCACGCCCGGCTAATTTTTTGATTTATTGTAGAGATGAGGTCTGCCAAGTTGCCTAGGCGGGTCTGGAACCTGTGGGCTCAGGCAATTCTCATTTCAGCCTCCCAAGGTGCTGGGATTATAGGTGTGAACCACCACACCCTGCCTCTTATCTTTATTCTTACCGACAGGCAAAGGGAGCGACCAGCTGCCCTGGTGTGCTGAGAACAGGCCTGGTTTTAAAACTAAAAGTCTTGCTTTCCAGGAAACTCCTCAGGCCTCTGTGGCTTAGGACGTTTGGCTGTCCTCCTGATAAAGGGCTTATCAAGAAATCCAGATGAACCAGCGCAGCCTGGATTTGAATCCAGCCCTTCCATTTGCAAGTTGTGTGACCTTGGACAGGTTACTTAGCCTCTTTGTGCCTCCGTTTCCCCACCTGTAAAATGGAGAGTGATTATAGCACCCCCCTCCAAGGTTGTTGTGAGGTTGAAATGAGTCCTTGAGTATAAGGAGTTTGGTGAAATAGTTTTCTTCACATTACCCAGGGACCCACCTGGACCAAACAGAAGTTGAGACCGTTTTGAAGCCCAGGCTGGGGCCCCTCGGGTCCTTCCCTCCCCCACAGCTGGCCCGGCCGCTGAGTCAGGCTGGCTCCATCCTCTACCACATCAAAGCCCCCCAGGCCCCCTTTATGGCAGGGGGTCTGCAGAGGCAGATTAGAGAGAGATCCTATCTGGGTGGCTGGAAGTGCCCAGCAGGGGAGGAGCCCTGGTGGCCGGTGGATAGGCAGGGCCCTTGCCTGCCCCTGCCCCTCACACTGCCAGTGGGTGTCTGCCCAGCTGACCCTGCCCCGGCTCTCCTGCAGGTGGATGGAAGCCCACTTGCCTGCCGGACACCCTCTCTGCACTCCTCTTCCTCCTCATCGCCCACGGGGTGTGCGGGAGGCCCAGGCTCCTGAGTCTTGGGCTATTGGATTAACAAAGTGCACGTCGGATAAGACGGCCCCCGGTGGTAGCTTTTGAAACATTTAGCTCTGAGCCAGCCGAACAGGGCAGCAAGGCCTCTCCGGGCCGGGGTAGGGGTCACGCCTCACTCTCAGGGTGCTGCCGGGTACTCAGGCGGACACAGGCTCGGGGACTCTTGGATGCCCCCCTCTTTTGGTCCTGTCTGCTTGTCCTCACTGGGGGGGGGGAGGGTGCTTGGTGATGGTGTGGAGCCCGTGCAGCAAGATCCTGTCACCCCCCAACCCAGAGTGTGGGGGATTCTTAAGAATTCAGTGGAAGGAAGTACATGGGCATCTAAGAAATAGCTGCTATTTTTAAAATTGCAATTTTATTTATTTATGTTTACAGATGTAAGGCAGGGTCTGTGCCAATCTGAGGAGATCCCAGTTTAATTCCAGTAGGAGGGTTCGGTCCAGAGTGCCCTATAGCCTAACCTGGCCAGGTGGTAGTGACCATAGGCGGTCCCGCTCATTGAGCACCTACTGTACACCAAAACCGTTCAGGTCCTTGCTCACCTCGGGCCTGGTGGCATTGGCCGGGAGCCTGGGCTCACCCAGACCCTGGCATCACGTTCTGCTTGTACAAACCCCCAGGTGGTTGACAGGCACACGTTGGTCTGCAAACGCAAAGGCCGGGAGGAGAGAAAGAACCCATGGAGTTGCTGATGGAGTTGGAGCACGGCAGGAGGCCCTGGGCTGGCATGGAGGGAGGGGAGGCCGTGGGATGAGGGAGGCCATGGACAAGGAAGGCTGCAGGGTGAGGAAGGAGACGGGTCTTGCAGGGCCAGGAGAGGAGCAGGACCTTCCTGCTGGTGTAGCAGGCAGCCTGGGAGGCTGGGCACAGTAGTGCGTGCCTGTAATCCCAACATGTGGGGAGGCCAAGCTGGAAGGATCCCTTGAGGCCAGGAGTTCGAGACCAGCCTGGGCAACACAGCGAGGCCCCCATCTCTGAAAACAAAAAGGAGGGCGGGAGAGTGGTCTGATGCATGCTTTAAAAGAGACCCCTGAGGTGTGACCGTGGGAGCAGCAAGATAAGTCAGGTGACTGCTCCAGTGACTGGTGAGGGGTGGTGACAGCTTGGATCAGGAGGTGAGTGGGGAGAACTGGGTCAGACATGAAGAGGCGGTGGAATGTGGGTGATGAGGCTTTTCAGTGGCAGAGGGGAATCACTTTGAGTGCTCTTGACTGGTGTAATCTGGAAAGCTTCCTGGAGGAGGTGGGGGGCAGACTTTCAGAGTGGATGCTGCAGACTTGGTGACATTCCAGAGGTGGGAATCCCGTGAGCCAGGGCCCAGTGAGTTCATGGGAAGGGCAGGGATTGGTGTGACCTTTCCCCAACTCTCCCCAGCTGGGTTAGCATTGTCCTTAGGATTGCAAAGCGGGAGGAGAGGTTGAGGGTCAGAGACTTTGGCCACCCCATTGACTGGGGGCACAAAGGCAGTCTGGAGACAGTCACGCAGTCCCAGCTGAGGAATCCCAGGGATCTTGGCACTGGGTCTGGCCGGACAGCACGCCTGTCATCGACCCTCTGGGGCCTCTGTTTCCCCAGGCGTCTGGTGGGGTTGCAGGGAGGTCCAGGGTGAGTGTGCCGGCACGGGAAGTGGGAACGGAGGCTGCCTTGCGGGGCAGGAGCCGCTTGGATGGCAAGACTGCTTCTGGGGGAGAACAGAGTCGTTCGTTTGAGCAAGGCGACAGGGGGGCCGGCGGGGGCTCATCCTCCTCTCTGGGGACAATCTCTGAGAAAGCCATCGCTGAGAAAGCGGCACACGGAGGGGTAGTGAACAGAGACCGCGCTGTGGGCCTCCTTTTTGGGGGGATGGGATGGGGAGAGAGAGCCGGGTCAGCTGTACGGGCCACTTAATACCCATGAACTTGCAATTAAATGCGGAAGTGGGAGACAAGAGTGGTGGTCAAAGGGGATATTGTTCCTGGCTCGGAGGGGAGGGGGCCGGAGCCCTGGGGAAATGGCCGGCCTCCAGCGTGAATGGGCTTCAGTGTCCTGGGGGGCTGGGAGGAGTGTGACAGGGTGGGGGGGCATCGTTTGGCCCTTTGTCCTGCCGACCGGACCCAGCCACAAAGACCAGCTTGATTCCCATTTGGCTCTTTCTGGGGGGACTGGGCCCCAGCTTGGCCCCATTCCAGGACCCCAAGCAAAGAGCTCCTTCTGGGAATGGGGGAATGAGAGAATTTTGGGGGTCTCTGGGAGTACCCCCGCCATGATCGAGCCTCTTTTGTTTGTTTCCATTCAAATTTTTGAATGTTAATTCTTTTAGGTTTATCTTACGTGAAAAACACACAGTGTTAAGTACAACTTGGTGAATGTATAACATGATATATATCTGAATAACTGTCACTCAGACCCGCTAGTAAATATTGCCGGCACCCCCGAGGGTGTCCCCTCTCGGTCTGTGTCCCCAAAAGTCACCACTGTTCTGATTTCTGTCCTCAGAAATTAGCTTCACCTGTTTTTGGACCTTATGTAAAATGGAATTATATAATGTATGGTCTTTTGTGTCTTGTAGATTAATTTTTAAAATGTCATAACAGGTCAGGTGTGGTGACTCACACCTGTCATCCCAGCACTTTGGGAAGCTGAGGCAAGAGGATTGCTTGAGGCCAGGAGTTTGAGACCAGCCTGGGCAACATAGCGAGACCCCATCTCTACCAAAATAAAAAGTTATAACTATGGCATACATGCATATATACATATAAAAAATGGTGAATGTTATATACATCTGTACATGTATATGTCATTTATACCATGTATCATAACAGATGACATATGTGGCTATATATGTATATATATCCTATATGTATGCATATATATAAATATATGAATGAGTAATCATTCCCACAGTTCAACTTAAAAAGCCTACAGTTATGTAGAATGAAGTGTCGGCCTCCAAGTCCCCTCCCCAGAGGTGGCCACTGGCCCTGGTGTCATATGGGCCCTTCCGATAGCCAGGACGCATCCTGTTAGGTACACAAGTGGGACACACTCCACACACATTTCTACACTTTGTGCCTGTGTCATGGCACGTGTTCCCTGATAGTACATGGAATTGCCGCATTTAAATAATAAGAACTGCGTGGAATTCCATTGGATGGATATACCGTGCCTGTGTTTTCAAAATCGATCCCCTTTTGATGGACACTGAGGTTGTGTCCATCTGCTGCCTTTACAGAGAATGGTGGGACAGACAACGGCCACTTCATACCTGTAGTTTTATACAGTTCTAGGATGGAATTTCTGGGTGAAATGGTGTATGTGTTTGTCATTAATTTTTCATTAACTTTTAACTACACAGCAGTTATGAATGTATTTTCTTTACAGAAGATGAAAGCACTACAGATAAGTGAACCCACCCTTCGTATTCCTAGTTGCCCCCCACCTTTTGTTTTGTTTTGAGTTGGAGTCTCACTCTGTTGCCCTGGCTGGAGTGCGGTAGCACACTGCTCATGGCCACTGCAGCCTTGACCTACTGGGCTCAGGTGATCCTTTGGCCTCAGCTGATCCTTTGACCTCAACCTTCCAAGTAGCTGGAAGTAGCTGGAACCACAGGTATGCACCACCATGCCGGGCTAATTTTTCTTGATTTATTGTAGAGATGAAGTCTCACCAGGTTGCCCAGGCTGATCTCAAACCTCTGGGCTCAGGCAGTCAGTCCTCTTGCCTCGGCCTCTCACAGTGCTGGGATGATAGGCACGAGCCACCATGCCTGGCCTGCCCTTTGGTACCAGTCTGGGGTGCAGCCTTCCAGATCTTTCCCTGTGTGTTCATGTCATTGACATACACAGATGAGATCCTGGAGCTGCCACATCCATGCTCTGGAGTGTATGCATTTGTCGTAGGAAAAGCCGCTGAGCCCAGACCATGGGGCAGGTGCTGACTCCGTCGGCTTGGAGCTGGTTCCTGGGTTTGAATTCTAGGCCTCTGTGGGGTGAACTGCTTCAATGGCCCAGTGTCCGGCCTCTGGCTCTGTTCACAGGGTGCATGTCTGGTGATCTTTTGGTGTTGCTCTATGATGGATCAGCCCGTTCCTCCCGACTTCTGCCTACTGTTCGCAGAACAAGCACGCCAGAGTCCATCCATCCACTTCCTTCTTGAGGGCATCTTGGTGGCTTCTGCCTTCTTTTTCTCCTTTATCAGGAGGACTCAACCCCAGCCCTGCAGGATTGTTCTTTGTTGTGGGGTTGACCTGCAAGCATTGTTGGAGGTTTTAGTGGCATCTCTGGTTTCTACACACAAGCCAATAGCATCCCTCTCCTTAGTGTCTCCAGGGCTAGGCATGGTGGCTCACACCTGTAATCCTAGCACTTGAAGCAGGAGGATTGCTTTAGCCCAGGAGTTTGAGACCAGCTTGGGCCACATAGCAAGACCTTGTCTCTACAAAAAAAAAAATCAAAAAGTTAGCTGGGCGTGGTGGCATGCACCTGTAGTCCCAGCTTCTTGGGAGGCTGAAGCAGGAGGATCCCTTGAGCCCAGGAAGTTGAGGCTGCAGTAAGCCATGATCGTGCCACTGCACTCCAACCTGGGTGACAGAGTGAGATCCCAGCTCAAAAAATAAAAAAAACAATGCCGAATGTCCTCTGGGGCCAAACTTGCCCTCAGTTGAAAATGACTGGTCTGTTATTCTTGTATTGCAGGTGGGGAAACTGAGGCATGGAGCTGTTAAGTCCTTTACCAGGAAGTGAAGAAACTGGTACTAATACCTGAGCGGCTAGAATTCATAACCTCTCATAGCCCTGCCCTCAGGCCCATGCTTGTACCAAGTACTTTCTTCCTGAGTGTCCCGAGGCCACCTGGGCCCAGACAGTGCAACTTAAAGAGTGTAGTTTGCGAAGAGGTGTAGACAGAAACCAGGAGTAAATGTTAAAACATTTATAGTGCTTTGGTAGAGCAGTTTTATGCGAGTTGAATCTGATACTTAAAAAATTAGGCTTGTAATCTTTTTTTTAGTAATTTATTTATTTTATTTATTTTTTATTTTTTATTTTTTTGAGTTGGAGTCTCACTCTGTCGCCCAGACTAGAGTGCAGTGGCCGCTCCGGCCACCGCAGCCTCAACCTGCTGGGTTCCGGCGATCCTTCCGCCTCAGCCTTCCAAGTAGCTGGAACTACAGGCGCGTGCTACCACACCCGGCTCATTTTTTTTTGATTTATTATAGAGATGAGGTCTTGCCAAGTTGCCCAAGTGGGTCAGTAATTTATTTTTATTGCATTTTGTGAAAGCATGAGTCTCAAATGGATTGGAAATTAAAGATAAAAAAGTTTTTCCATGCACATAGTTGGAGGAGCACTGCTGTGTTAATTAAGCTGAGGACTGTGCTTAGAGACTTGGCTATAGGAAGTCCTCAGAAAGGGTGAGTTCTTCTCATTCACCTGTTACTCTGACATTTGCTTCTCTCTTTAAGCTCCTTGCCCCTGGGAACTCGGATAAGCTGAGGGATCCTCTCCCCACTTCATGGATGTGGAAACTGAGGCCCAGGAAGGTTAGCCAGCTGAACGTTGGCTGGCAGGGTCCAGGTGCTCATGGAGCTTTCTCATTGGTGACTCCTCCCTGGCCACAGTTCTCACTGCCCCTCCTGCCCAGATGGCTGGATGGGGCCTGACCTGTAGGCCTCTTGTGGAGATGCTGTCTGGCCGGCAGCCTGGAGCCCTGGTGAGGTGGGTCCTTGGGAGAGGCTGGGCTTCCCCAGGGACTGCAGGCAGCTGGGGCCCCTCTTGGGGACCCTGTCCCCGGCCTCTCCTCGGCCCCTCTCTTTGTCTCTGTGGCCATGGCAACCTGGCTGGCTGCTGGGCACCTCCAGGCCCAGCCCCCAGCCTGACTGGCCGGCTTCCTCCTCCCCGAGGCTGTCCTGGCAGGCTCTGGCCCTGGCTGGAGCGGCTGCCCCCACTGCCCGTGAGGGGGCTCCTGGGCAGGGCTGGTGCTGCTGTGGTGTGGGAAGGACCCCAGCAAAGACCCCTGCTGGGTCTCCTCCTTGCATCCTGTCTTCCTTCCTCCTGGCTTGGCCCTTGACTCTTTATCTTCTTCCTCCCTGTGTGTTCTCTCCCGGCTGGCCTCCAGCCTCCTTCTGGGGCTTTCTGTCTGTCCCTTCCCTCCCCTGTGCTTTTCTGTCTCAGTTGCCTTCTCTCTGCCTCTGTCTCCCTCAAGCTCAGGTGGATCCCCATCTCTGAGCCTCCTACTGCAGGGAAGTCCTGCTGCCCCAGATGGGGTGGGGTTCTCATGAGGGGGACCACCCGCTCTGTGAGGGAGGGGATCCTCTTGGCCCAGGGGGGCTCTTCCCAGTGAGCCAGGGGCTCCTTTAGCTCGGTGAGGTCATCTTCCACCTGTGCGTGAAGCGTCCTCCTGCCTCCTCCCGGCCAGACCCTCTTGTGAGGAGGTGGGTTGCCGAGCCCCCTGCTCTGACATCTGAGCCATCTGCATGAAGGGCTTGGAGGTAGAAAACCCAGAATGTTCTCTTCCCATCCCCTTGGGAGGGGGCCAGGTCCCGCAGAGGGTCGTTAACGTCATCATTTATTGATGGCCACAGCTGTCCCTATACATATGAATAAATAATGCTTCCATATAATACTCGACACTTGTGGGGTCCTTGGGGACTTGGAGGGAATCTGGATGAAGAGTCACCCCAGTCTGACCTGTGATCAGGACTCGGAGAGAGGAAACAATTTGCCTGGGCAAGGGTTGTAAGCTCAAAAGCCTTGACTCTGACAGGTGAGAGCACCAGGGTTGAGAAAAGTCACATCGCCCTCACCAGCTGTCTTTTATTTCTCTCTGTGTTCAATATCAACAACAGACATAGAGGAACATAGAGGAATATTTCTCTACCTTTGGTCTTCTCGTCTGTGAAATGGGCACAACAAGAATACCTGTCTCCAAGATGTTTCTCTTTTTCTTTTCAATTTTTGTCTATTGACGTACAATTTGCAAGCCATAGAATTAACCAGTTACCGTGTCTACCCAGTGGCTTTCAGTGTGTTCACAAAGTTGTGCAGCTGCCTCTGCCTTCTAATTTCAGGACGTTTTTTTTTGTTTTTTTTTTTGAGTTGGAGTCTTACTCTGTCATCCAGACTGGAGTGCAGTGGCCGCTCCCGGCCACCGC
>NW_007258214.1:514360-533185 GCF_000164805.1 Carlito syrichta | reverse complement strand
TGCCCAGGCGGGTCTCGAACCCGTGGGCTCAGGCAATCCACTCACCTCAGCCTCCCAAGGCACGGGATTACAGGCTGAGCCACCGAGCCCGGCTCCAGAACGTTTTAATCACCCCTAAAGTAAACCCGGAACCCACCATCAGTCACTCCCCATTCTGCCCTCCCTCCCACCCGGAACCACTCATGGATTTGAACATTGCATGTTCAGATTCCACGGGCAGGTGGAATCCTGCAGGGTGTGTCCTTTTGTGTCTGGTTTCTTTTCACTTAGCACAATGTTTTCAAGGTTCATCCATGCTGGAGTGTGTCAATTTCATTCCTTTTTATAGCTGAGTCATACTCCATTACATGACTCTACCACATTTTGTCTATCTTCAGTCGATGGACATTTGGGTTTCCACTGGTCAGCTAGCATGATGAATGCCACTATGAGCATCCGTGTATAGGTTTTTGTGTGGACTTATGTCTTCATTTCCCTTAGACACGTGGTCTCATTGGTTTCTTGGGAAGATTAAATGGACTCGTGGCTGGGCTTGGTGGTTCACTCCTGGTAATTCCAGCACTTTGGGAGGCTGAGGTGGGAGGATCGCTTGAGCCCAGGAGTTCGAGACCAGCCTGGGCAGCATAGTGAGACCCCCATCTCCACAAAAAATGAAAAGATTAGCTGGGTATGGTGGTTCACTCCTGTAATCCCAGCCCTTTGGGAGACTGAGGCAGGAAGATTGCTTGAGCCCAGGAGTTCGAGACCAGCCTGGGCAACACAGCGAGACCCAGTCTCCACAAAAAATAAAAAGATTAGCTGGGTGTGGTGGTGCCTGCCTGTAGACCCAGCTACTGGGGAGGCTGAATCAGGAGGATCACCTGAGCCCAGGGGTTCAAGGCTATGGTGGGCCATGTTTGTGCCACTATACTCTAGGCTAGGCAACAGAGTGAGACCCTGACTCTAAATAAATAAGTAAATAAAACAAAAAAATGAGCTTGCAAAGCACTGCTCTCAGAACAGAGCCTGGCACGGGCAGGTGCCAGACGTGCGCTGGCTCTTATTCTTACACAACAGTGCCTTGAGTCTTGGCCTTGGATGTTGTGAGACGCTTATTGAGTGCTTGCTGGGTGCCAGGCACCTGTCCTGAGGGGTGGCTGTTTCTGAGTTGAGGGAACTGAGGTGCAGAAGCTGGAAGTCATTTGCCCAAGATCACACAGCAAGGAAATGGCCGAGCTTAGCCCTGGGCGGGCCCGGGCAGCCTGGCTCCAGCGCCTACAGCCCTGACCCCCCACCCAAGCCTTCTGGAGAGCCACAGGGCATATGTCCTGTGTCAAGGGGCTGCTGCTTCTCAACCCCGCTTCTTGTGCGGGAACACGAGCCCAGGATTGCCAGGTCTCCTGACTTCTTAAGACGGTTTCCAGCAGCAGGAAATGGGAAGTTTTTGGGATGAAATCACTTGATTTTTAAAAGTTGGCAACTCAGTCACATTTTCGACAAGCATTTCACAGGCCAAACCAAACATGAGTGTGGGCCAAGCCCGTGGGTTGCCCACTTGCGCACTCTGCCTTAGGGTGACTTGGTGGGGGTGGGGGCTTTGCAGGACACCGGCCTTGATTGTACAGGGTGCCTGGGTCACCTATCTTCCCTGGGAGCTCCGTGCTCATGTCTGTCTTAGCTGTTCGAATCCCAACCCTCGCTGGGACTGTGGGCTTGTCGAGGGCCTTGCAGCACCTGGCCATTTGGGGATCCCTCCCTGTCCCCCCTAGGGTCACACAGTCATGGCCTGCTCATTTTGGGTTCTTGCACTGCAGCCCTTGCTCTTACCTCACACTCGCAGTGTGACCTTGGCCTCCATACCTCTGTTTCCCTACCTGTCAAGTAGAGGTAATCATGATACCTCCCTCTGGTGCGGTGCAGTGCTTAGGACAGCGTCTGGCACACGGTAGGAGCTTGGTAATGCCAGCCATCACGGCTGTTACATACAAGCACGCAGACGCGGTGATTGCCAAGCCTCTGCCATCTGGCAGAAATGGCGCGAGGGTAGCTGTTTATTTCCACGTGCATCTGTGTGTTTACTGCAGGGGCGGGGGGGTGATATTAATGTGTGTGCGTGAATCTGCATACCTCCCAGCCAGCTAGCTTGGGGCTGTTCTCTCTGTGTGCATCTCTTCTCAGAAGTAGAGCGTTTATGTTATTTGTGCACACGCATATGTGCTCACACATGCTCATTTGCACATATGTACACATACAGGCTCTCATATGTTCCCAGGAAAAAGTGCACATGGGACTTCTCAGGCAGTGGTTACAGCCCTGAGCAACCAGTGACGTTTCACGTGACTAGGGAGGGTGGGTGTGAGGGGCTTGGGGGGCAGAGGTCATGGATGTATGGAGAGTCTGGGGGGGCCTCCGCTGGGGGATCGGTGTGGCAGGGACAATGCTGTGGGCTGGGCATTGGGGCTTGGGCACACCCCACAGCTGTGGTGGCCGTGAGGAAAGGTGCTGGCTTGGACAGGTGATGTCAGGTGTTCAGTGCTGGGCTGCACGGCCTGGCTTCCTCTCAGCAGGACCCTGGGCTTTCTCCACTTCATGTCACCTTCCCTTTCTTCTCTCAGTGTATCGCAGGCAGGCACTCTTGAGGCCTGCAGAATTATGTTTAACTCACTTATTTCTTCTGACAGGAGTTCAGCTGTCTGGAGAAGCAGCAGGGACCCCTGAGTTTATCACCCCCCCCCCGCGCTCATGTGGAAGTTCTCTTTTTCCCTATTAAGCTTCTTGAATTACTTTGCAGCCCACCACCCACCCTCTTTGTTCTCTGGAGTGGGGCGGGGAGGGGTTCTGGGGGGGTGAGGGGGCGGTAGGATGAGGGAGTGGGTGTGGCAGGAGGATGTGAAGCCTTTTGTTCCCCTGTTCTCTCTTCTGATCCTCCTTTTTGGGGTGGCCGGTGGAACTTGAGGTTGCTTCTGAAATAGAGAGGCAGTTAGACTGTGTCGGCCGAGGGTGGCGGTTTATTCATCATACTGTTAGCTGACTTTTATCAAGTACTCGGGTGCATTAAGCTGGGTCCTGAGCATTCTGCTTACGTTTAGCTCACTTATTTCTTCTGACAGCCTTGGCAGAGATATTCCTGTTGTCCCATTTTACAGTTCGGGAGACTGAGGCACAGGGAAGTTTTGCCACATGCTCAGGGTTCCTCAGTAAGCAAAGGCTGAGCTGGGTATGAGCCAGCAGTCTGGTTCCAGGCTTGCTATTCTTTTTTTTTTTTTGAGTTGGAGTCTCACTCTGTCACCCAGACTGGAGTGCAGTGGCACTCTCCGGGCCACTGCAGCCACAACCGGCTGGGCTCTGGTGATCCTTCCACCTCAGCCTTCTAGGTAGCTGGAATTACAGGTGCGCGCTACCACGCCCCACTAATTTTTGATTTATTGTAGAGATGAGGTCTTGCCAAGTTGCCCAGGCAGGTCTTGAACCCACAGGCTCAGGCAATCCACTCACCTCAGCCTCCCAAAGCGCTGGGATTACAGGCTGAGCCACCGAGCCCTGCTGGGCTTGGCACTCTTAACTGCAGTGCCCTGCTGCTTGCTTCCTTTGCTAGTGGGTTCATTCAGCATATTTGCTGAGCATCTACTATGTGTGAGATCCATTTTCTTCCTTCTTTCCTTCCCTTCTTCATGTCCTTGTTTTTCTTCCTCCTTCCTTTTCTCTTATCCATCCATCCATCCATCCATTTTTCTGTCAGTCTGTCCATCTGTCCATCCGTCTGTTCATCCATCCAGCCATTTGTTCGTCTGTCCAGCCATCCACCCACCCACGTATCCATCCATCCATCTATCCATCCAGCCATCTGTTCATCATATATCCATCCATCCATCCAACTGACCATTCGTACATCCATCTATCCATCCATCCGTCCATCTATCCAGTTAGTGTTTCCTGAAATACACTAATTCTAATATCAGTTTTAGAATTTGTGTCATATTTGAATACCAGCTGCCACATTATTTCTATAACATTTTTACTGAACCGAACCCCCTTCCTTTTAAAACCTTTAGTTTCATCTTATGTAGTAGTGTTCATAAAATCATGGATTTGACACAATGGCCATAGTTTTTTTGTTTTTGTTTTTGAGTTGGAGTCTCACTCTGTCACCCAGGCTGGAGTGCAGTGCCACATTTATGGCCACAACAGCCTTGACCCCCCAGGATCAGGCAATCCTTTAACCTCAGGCTTCCAAGTAGCTGGAACTACAGGCATGCGCCACCACGCCCGGCAAATTTTTGTGATTTATGGTAGAGATGAGGTCTCGCCAAGTTGCCCAGGCTGATCTCGAACTCGTGGGCTCAGGTGGTCCTCTCACCTCGGCCTCCCAAAGTGCTGGGATTATAGGCGTGAGCCACTGTGCCCGGCCAACTGTAGTTATTAGTGTCAATATACAAACATTCACCTCAGATGACTGCATGGGGGTGGGCTGATAGTGTGACCCCAGCGAGTGGCTCTTCCCCCACAGCATGGTGTCTACCTAAAGCGTGAGATGACAGCAATACCTGCTTGCTAAGGGTGTTGTGAGTGTTAAATGAGGTGCTGTGTGGACGAGCTTAGCCAATCCGGCTTTCAGGAAGCTCTGTTGGTGACATTGTCATCACCATCATCATCCAAGAAGGCACTGTGGGGAGAAGCATAGTCAGGACTGGAGGCTCAGCAGGTTGTCCCGTGATGAGGCGGGTGGAGGTGCTGAGGAAGTACGTGCCAGGTTGTACTGTGGGGTTGTTTGAAGTTGGATGCCTGAGTCTTGCTGTCATCCATACTAGTTGATGAACTTGCTTCATTCTGAACTGGTGGTTACTCGGGAGGGGCAGCTGTACTGGGTTTCTGAGTTCTTAGTAAAGCCAGGGTGTTATTGGATCCTTGGATGACAAGCTGTCTGCGTGGCGGTCTTGGCCATCTTCTGTTGCTTATAACAGAATACCTGAAAACGAGTAACTTCTAAAGAAAAAGACATTTATTTCACACAGTTAGGAGAAGTCCTAGGTGGAGAGGCCACATCAGCACCTTCTTGCCGGTGGGGACTCCACAGGGTCCCCAGGGGCACAGGGCATCGCATGCGGAGGGGCTAAACATCCTAGCTCAGGTTTCTCTTCTGGTTCTTACAAAGCCGCCAGTTCCCCTCCCATGATCACCCAGTGATCCATTAGCCCATGAATCTGTGAATGGAGGAATCCATTCATGAAGGCATGATCCAATCATCTCTTAAAGGCCCCACCTCTCAAAGCTGGGGATTAGGTTCCAACACATGAAATTCGGGGGACCATTCAAACCACAGCAGTTACTGAAAACCCAAACCAAATTGACTTAAACAAGAGAGGAAATGTAATAACCCATGAGGCCAGGACTATAGCTTCAGGTACAATTTGCAGGTATAGCTTCAGGTACCAGAGGCTCAGCGTATGAAGAATTGTCTCTGTCCTGTGCCCTGTGTGGCTCCGATAAGGAATGAACAATACTCTCCAGCAGCATTAGGGTGCTTAACCGTATGAAAGGGAATAGAATCTGGTGGGTGGGGGACGGGGGGGATGCCTGCTCTCATCACCAAGGCCAGAGCTTATTTGAAAGAGGGGAGCTTCCTGTTTGGGCCTTTGGGTCCAAGCTCTGTGTCCTCAGATGAGATTTCTGAAGGACATTTGAGGGCTGCTGTCATGACTCATCCTTGGCTGAGTTCACGTCACCCAGGTTACATCATGTCCCCGAACATCTGCCTCCACGCTGCAGAAGGCTCTAGACACTGCCCGCCTGTTCCAGTGCAGGGTAGAGATGGCGGCGGTGCCTCCTTAAGAGCAGAAAGCTGTGGGCTTACAGAAGCTTCTCCTGGGCCTGTTAAGCACATCAAGTACATTCCAAGTTCAGCCTGGGTTTCCGCTCTTTCCCCCCTGACCCCCCCAGCTCCAGGTCAGAAGTCTGGCTTGTGGGTGCGCTCATCTTGAAGCCCCTGGCTGGCTGAGGGTTAAGTTGAGTCACCACATGGCAACTTTCCTGCTTTTTTTCTTTGCTTGGGTATTTGTAACTTTCTTAATTTTTAGGTTTCTTAAAAACAAAGAAAATAAAACAAACCACAGCCGTATTTCCCTGCCCCAGCATCTGGTGGCCACTTGTAATTTGTGATGTTTGTGGGGGGAAGAAAGCATTTTGATCATTTTTCAAAATTAGACTTTAAAAAATGCATCATTGGGTGTTCCTATGTTAAGAGTTTTTTTTTTTTTAAGACATTTTGCAACCAGACATCTTGAGGGGGTTCCTTAGTCCTTCTGTCTTCTGGATCTGCTTATAAAATTCCTTGCAAAAAAAATTAAAAAAAAAAAATTTTTTTGCAAGAGGGTTTTTGTTTCCTTCCTTACATAAATCCATAACGTAAGAGCCACAGAAGGAGGACATGATCTGGAAAGCGCTCTGGCCTTTGAACAATTCTCCTGTGGGCCCTGCCTGGCCTGGGACTGGTACTGCCAAGGGGCATTTGCTGCTCCTTCAAACATTTGTTACGTGTGATGCTTTGGAATCAGCTTCCCCCGGCTTTTTTTTTTTAATAAAGGACCTTTTTGATGCCTTTGAACGGGAATCGCTGGGCAGCCAGAGCCCTCTTTTCCGTGCCTGTGAGATTCATAAGTGACATATGGTCCTGGGTCTGGGGTAGCAGACGTGAGCATCAGGGTCTTCTTCTGGGGCTAAAAGAAAGCACCCCCAGCCCTCTTTTGAGGAGGGCCTGGCTGGGGCCTGTGGTCACTATCACCTGTTACCACGGTGAGCAGGGAGGGTGTCGGGACTGGACTTCCAGCCAGCTTCTTGCAGCCCTCGCTGGGCACGGCACCAGTGAGGCCCAGGGAGTGGCACCTCAGAGGGTCGTCTGACCTGATGTTCAAGGGGGCTTCTGAGAGGCTCTCAGAGTGTGTTGTGGGGCGGGGGCTGGGAGGGTGAGGGGTCGCACATCCCAGTGACCTCTTACCCTTCCCAGACCTCCTCCTCTTTTCCTCCCTCCCCACTTCCTTCCTCTCTACTCACCTTACCCCCTTTTCCCGCCGCCCATCCCATCTCTCCTTCCCCCTTCCCTCCCTCCCCTGTCACCTCTGCCCTCCTCACCCTGTCTCTCCGTGGTCTCATCCTGTGGGCACTGGGGTCTCTGGAGGACGCCGGGGTCCAGGAGGGACTTGATTTGCTTCCTTTCAGGGCATGTGGGTTTTAGACTTTTGTCCTCTAAGAGGGCCCACTCACTTCCTCTGCCACGTCCAGTGGGCTCCAGCCCCTTCCGGGGGAGTTTGGTGCAGCCTGGGCTCCTGGGCCAGCCCTCAGCTCCCCGCACACCCTCTTCCTGTCTGGAGCTCCCTGGCTCCTGACAACCCCTCAGTCTCCCTGGCACAGTCCAGCCTCTTCCCCCTGTGGATCCTGTGACCTGCCCCTCCAGGCCTCTGTCTCTTTGGGGACTCCTCCCCGCAAAGCCTCCCCAACTCCACTTTCTGAGAGCACCTGCCCCCACTTTGCCTCTAGCTTCTCTGCCTCCCGGGGGTGTAGGCTAGCCCACAGGCATGGGATCTGTCTCTCTTGTCTGGGAGTGAGCTCCGTGTCTTCCCTGCTCCCTGTACCTCTGTTGTCTGGTTCGTGGTGGGGCCTCACACATATTTGTGGAGTGGTTTGGGGGTCTGTGTGCAGTTGTTTTTCTGCTGGTGTCTTGGATCAAAGCACTCCAAGGCGCACAGGCCTAAAGAGGGACACAGGAGGGCCCACTGGTGTGGCCGGGAGGTGACATCTGGCCGGTAGGGAGTCTCCTGTGGCTGCCAAGGCAGAGGGTCACAGGCTGAGGGGAGGTGGCTCTGGTGTCACCAGCAGTGACACCTGAGCTTGACCCTGGGTGCCGCTCTGCTGCCCTGGTGCCCAGCCCAGTGGATGGGTTTGGGGAGCATTGGGGTGCAGAGGCAGGAGCCAAGCCTGAGCTCCTCTGAAGGGATCCTTCCCGAAGCCAGTTTCTTGGGCAGAGTAGACAGCGACGGAGGCCCTGGTGGCACTGAGTTCTGTGTGGTTTCGATGAGGATGAAAGAGTCTGGTGTTGCTCTCCCTGGTCTGGTGTCTGCCCCACCCATCCCTGGTGTGAGGACAGGGCCCCACCTGCAGTCTGCCACCCTCCTGCTGGCTTGTCAGAGGAGACCCCAAGCAGGGAGTAGGCTGATAGGCAGATAAGTACATTAACAAAAATAAACTTCTGGTTAGGCCTGTTGGCTCATGCCTGTCATCCCAGCACTTTGGAAGGATTACTTGAACTCAGGAGTTCAAGACTAGCCTGGGCAACAGAGTGAGACCCATTTAAATAAACAAACAAACTTCATTGTTGATTGTTTGAGACAGAGTCTCACTGTGCCACCCAGTCTGGAGTGCAGTGGTGCAATCCCAGCTCACTGCAGCCTCGTCCTCCTGGGTTCAAGTAATCCTCCTGCCTCAGCCTCCTGAGTAGCTGGGACTGCAGGCATGAGCCACTGTGCCTGGCTCTATAATTTATACATAATAAAATATAACCAACTGGGCGTGGTGGCTCGCTCCTGTAATCCCAGCACTTTGAGAGGCAGAGGCAAGAGGATTGCCTGAGCTCAGAAGTTCAAGACCCACCTGGGCAAAATGGCAAGACCTCATCTCAAAGAATTAGGCTGGCATGGTGGCATGTGCCTGTAGCTCCAGCTACTTGGAAGGCTGAGGTGGAAGGATTACCTGAGCCCAGCAGGTCAAGGCTGTGGTGGCCGTGAGCATGCTACTGCACTCTAGCCTGGACAACAGAGTGAGACTCCAACTCAAACACAAAAAACAGACAAAACATAACCATTTTAAGTATATACCTTGAGGTTTCACAAGGGTGAGTCCTCTGGCTACACACAGGGGAGCTGAGGGCTGCTTCCGCCAAGCCAGTGGGGTGGGAAGGGGCTGCCGTGGGGTCAAGTGGAGTCAGGAAAGGTCATGGGACACTTCCCACTCAAGGCTTCATGCCCAGTGGTCCCTCAGCTTTCTCTTGGGGGGGCTCCTGGTTCCTGTGGGCAAATCAACTTCCAGTTCTCCAGGGAAGGAGCTTCTCTAGGGAAGGGGGGCAGCCCTGAGGTCCAGGCTGGGCCCAGAGATCTGCAGGATGGGCCGGCCTCACTGTCATGTGCTAATTGGCACCAGGACGAGGCCTGCTGCTGAGACTCCATTGAAAATGGGCCTCAACCCGGCAATATTGGGAATGGGGGGGTGCAGCTAGGGGGAGCTTCCCCTTGAAGAAGAAAACCCAGATCCTAAAAATGTGTTGAACTTCATTCTTTCACTAACTGTATTTAGGACATCATAGCAGTGTTATGTGAATTCTTAGAATTAACAAAGAGAATCAACTGTTGATTCTTTTTCATTGGGGGGGGGCGTATAATTGTTCTGATAAAATTAAGTGCATCGTCGTTCACGTGAGGTTACACTTTACAGTGTAACGATAAAGAAACCTTTTGCAAAAATGTTCAACTCCATTCTGGACTTCCCAGTGCGCCACTCTCTGCCAGTCAGACCACCTCTTGCAGGTTCCTGCCTGGGCTCTGCGCTGGGGTGCTTTGCTCTCTCCTTGTGAGCTGGCCTCCTCTTGGGTCATCATAGGCATGCCACCTTTCCCGAGGTCATGAAATCTGCAATTTTTTGCTGGATATGCAGTTCGTGTTACAGCTGATTTGCTTTCCATTTCCTTGTGTTGTAACTGTGGTGTGTGTAGGAGCATGGGGTTCATGAAGACACGGGAGGGCCATGGCAGGAGGAGCTGTGGAGTGGGACTGCTTTTCAAGAGGTTGGTGTTTTTGGGATATTCTTTTTTTTTTTTTTTTTTTTGTGATGGGGTCTCACTGTGTCACCCAGGCTGGAGTGTAATGGCACAATCACGGCTCACTACAGCTTCGACCTCCTGGGCTCAGATGACCCTGCGCTTGGAGAATTTTTGATTTTTGTAGAGATGAGGTCTCGCTCTGTTGCCCAGGATGGTCTCAGACTCCTGGACTCAAGCAATCCTCTTGCCTCAGCCTCCCAAAGTGCTGGGATTAAAGTTGTGAGGCCGGTATGGGGTATTCCGAAGACTGTGGCTTTTCCTGGTTGGGTGGAGGTGGAGTGGATACTGAAGGAACACTTCAGTATCAGAGTTGGGGGGCGGGGCCTAGATGTGTCTGGTTTGAGGGATGCTGCAGGTTGCCAAGACCAAGGCAGTGATGAAGCTGTGGGGCCTGACGTGGCGAGCTCCGGTTTCCTCCTGGGCCTCCTTGCTGTTCCCTCTCTGCCTCCTGGCCCCTGACTGCTGGGGGGTGCCAGGCCCGGCTCGTGGGCCTCTTTTCTTCCCAGTGGTGTCGTCTGTGTCCTTTGTGCCATCCTGACTCTGGGTGGCACACATGTGTGGCTGTCGCCACTTGGGTCTCTAAGGATACCTAAACCCAAACGTGCTGAGTTGAAAGCCTCATCTTGCCCCTCCTCCCTGTTTCTCCCACCCCAGCTGGAGCAGCTCTGTCCTTTGCTCACTCAGGTCGGAACCTTGGGGGTCATTCTTGATCTCTTTCTGTCCCCAGCCCCCACAACCCATCCAGGGACAAATCTCATTGTGCCTTCTGAGCATCTAACTCTCACCACCTTCCTCGCCATCACCTTGTGCACCATCATTTACCTCTTTGACACACTTTACCAGCCACGTTTCCTTTCATTTTCATACAGCTGTGTAGGATGTGTATTCTATTTATGTTCATTTCACAGATGAGGATGTTGGTGTTTACATTTTGCCTGAAGTCCCATGCAATGGCACGCTCACGGCCACCGCAGCCTTGACCTGCTGGGCTCAGGCCATCCTTCCGCCCTCAGCCTTCCAAGTAGCTGGAACCATAGGCGCACACCACCACGCCTGGCTAAGTTTTTGCTTTGTTGTAGAGAGGCAGTGTCTCTGAGTTGCCCAGGTTGGTCTTGAACCCCTGGGCTCAGGCAATCCTCTCACCTCCACCTCCCAAAGTGCTGGGATTACAGGCTTGAGCCACTGTGCCTCACTGATACTGTGCTCTTAATCAACACTCTGGTTTAATTCCCCCTCATCTTTTGCTTGGGCTGTTGCAGTAGCCTGTCACCTCCTATGATTTTTTCTTTCTATAGCAACCAGAGGGATCTTGTGAAACCCAACTCAGACCATGACATCCGTCTTCTCATCCCTTTTCCCTTGAGATATCCCACCCAGGCTCCCCATCCCACTTGGAGGAAAAACCAACCTCCTTTACTGAGCCCGCTGCTCCACGGCCCCTCTAAGCACGGTCCTGCCTCTGGAGTCTTGCTGTTGCTGTCCCCTCTGCCTGGATAGTCCTTTCCCCAGACGTTCCGTGGCTTGGTGTCATCACTCTTTCTGTTCTGTGCTCACATTTTACCAACTCTGAAGTCTTTCTCTGTCCAGATCAACCCAAACATACCCTCCAAATCTGGCAAGACTGTTTCTCACTATTCTAATAGGACCTAGAAATGGACACGTGGCCTGAACTTTACTTTTTCTTTGCTAATTGTTGATTGAATGACGCATGAGGACACGGAGACTCAGCAGGGAAGGGCTTGCCAGACATCTGTGGCAGGTCAAGGCACAGGTGGCCCGAGAGCCCTGGTCTCCTGGCCCTTGGCCCCTTGATCTTTGTGTGGTCTGGATTTCATCACCCTCTGGAATAGGGTAAGCCATTCAAGCTCCCGGGGCCATCCTGCCCTCACCTGTGAATGTGTCCCCTAAACTTCATGTGTTGGAAACAATCCCCAGAGCAACGAGTTGGGGGTGGGGCCTAATAGGAGGTGTGGGGTCCTGAGGGCCCTGGCCTCCTGAATGGATAACTCACACAGGCTAGTTATCGCCAGTGGGCTCTTTATAGACGTGTGCTTGGCATCAGCTTGCTCTCCACCTGCTCTTGCCCTGTGACCGTGAGGTTGGGCTCGTCATAAGAGGGAGCTCAGCCTTGCCTTGCTCTCAGCCCTCTCTTGCCCGGCTGTCTTCCCTTGTGAATCGGCAGCCTCCTGCCCTTGGACTTCCCGGGCTCCAAAACGGCGGGAGATGTATTTACTTTCTGTCGTGTTCTGTTCCAGCAGCACAAAACAGACTAAGGCACACACGGATGGCGACAGATGTCAACTGCACCAACTCTGATCTAAGTCGATGTCTCCTTAATGGCTGTGTGGCCTCAGATGGGTTACATTACTTCTCTGGGCCTCAGTTTCCTCATCTGTAAAAATAGGCCAATCCCAGGTTTGTTGGGAGGATGACACACAAACATTTGTGTAAACACAAGTTCATGGCCTGTTCATAGCCAGGCACCCTTGTCTGAGCCTCAGATAACCCCCAGAGGTGGGCCCCTGCCCCGTTTTCAGAAGAGGAGGGAGGAGTCCCTTACCCAGGATTCCACAGTGAGGTTGTGGCAGGCCTGTGTTTGAGCCAGGCCTTGTCTCCTTGGCTGCGGACGCTAGGTGGGAGGGTGGGACTGGGGGTGTCTGGCCGGGCAGAGTTCTTTCTTGGGTCTCCCTGGGGAAGCATGGGGTGTCAGCTGTGGCCGGGGGCTGCAGCCTGGTCTCCATTTTCTGTGTAGACGTGTACTCTGTCTGGCTTGGTCAGCACAGGGACTTTACAGATTTTTCTATTTTGGGATAATTGTAGCCTTACAGAGAAGTTGCAGATAAGCACAGAGTTCCTGCACACTCTTCACTCAGCTCCCTTGTGTTTTTTTTTTTTTTTGAGCTGGAGTCTCACTCTGTCACCCAGTCTGGAGCACAGTGGCATGCTCCTGGCTACCGCAGCCTCGACCTGCTGGGCTCAGATGATTCTTCTGCCTCAGCCTTCCAAGTGGCTGGAACTGCAGGCGTACCACCACGCCTGGCTAATTTTTCTTGATTTATTGTAGAGATGAAGGAAGTCTGGCCAAGTTGTCCAGGCTGGTCTCAAACCCGTGAGCTCAGTCGATCCTCTCACCTCGGCTTCCTGAAGTGCTGGGATTATAGATGTGAGCCACCATGCCTGGCCTGCTGAGTAGAATTTCATTATTTGGATGTTCCATAATTTGTTTAGCCTTTCACCTGTTGAATTGATCATATCCAGTTTTTGGTGGTTACTAATAGACCTGCCATAAATATTTGTGCACTACTTTTTGTGTGAGCGTAAGCATTCATTTTCTCTAGGGTAAACACCCAAGGATGCTTTGACCTCTTTGCTTAACATCAGGTCCTGCGGGGCTGTTCAGCCACATGGGAAGGGCATGTTTGCCTTTATGGGAAGCTGCCAAATTGTTTACAGAGGTATTATGCCTTTTTACTTTCCTACCAGCAATATATGAGTGATCCTATGGTTCCACACATTTGTTAGCACTTGGTATTGTCAGATTGTTTTTAAGCCATTCTAATAGACATGTAGAAGTGTCTCACTGTGGTTTTAATTTGCATTTTCTTTTTTTTGAGTTGGAGTCTCACTGTTGCCCAGACTGGAGTGCAGTGGCTGCTCCTGGCCACTGCAGCCTTGACCTGCTGGGCTCCGACAATCCTTCTGCCTCAGCCTTTCGAGTAGCTGGAATTACAGGCGTGCCCGGCTAATTTTTTGATTTTATTGTAGAGATGAGGTCTTGCCTGCCCATGCGGGTCTTGAACCCGTGGGCTCCCAAAGGCACGGGATTACAGGCTGAGCCACTGAGCCCGGCTAATTTGCATTTTCTAATGGCTAGTAACATTGATTGTGTTTTCATGTGCATGCTCACCATTTATATGTCCCCTGGCAAATTGTGGGTTTAAGTATTTTACCCATTTAAAAAATTGGATTGTTTGTTTTCTTTGTTACATTTAGGGTTATATTCTAGGTACAAGTCCTGTGCTGAACATGTCATTTGTAAATATTTCCTCCTAGTCTGTAGCTTTTAACAGCATCTTTTGCATAACAAAATTTTAAATTTTTGTTCTAATTTATCTTTTTTTCTTTTACGGATCTTGCTTTTAATGTCATATCTAACAACTCTTTGCTTAACCTCAGGCCGTGAGGATTTTCTCCTGTGTTTTTTTCTAAAGGTTTTATTGTTTCATGTTCCATGCTTAGATCTGTGATCCATTTTGCGTTAACTCTCATATCAAGCATGTAGTGTAGGTGGAGTCTGGTGATTTGCCCGGGTCTGGTTGCTTGAGTACCATTTGCTAAAAAGACTGTGCTTTCTCTGTCGGAACGCCTTGGCACTTTGTTAAGAGTCAAATGGCGGCCAGGCACGGTGGCTCAGCCTGTAATCCCAGCACTTTCGGAGGCCGAGGCAAGAGAATTGCCTAAGCCTGGGAGTTCAAGACCAGCCTGGGCAACTTGGTGAGACCTCGTCTCTACAATAAATCATAAAAATTTGCCAGGTGTGGTGTGCATCTATAGTTCCAGCTACTTGGAAGGCTGAGGCGGAAGGATCACCTGAGCCTGGCAGGTCGAGACTGCGGTGGCTGTGAATGTGCCACTGTATTCCAGCCTGGGCGACAGTGAAACTCTATTTAAAAAAAAAGTCAAATGGTAAGCCGGGCGCGGTGGCTTATGCCTATAATCCCAGCACTTTGGGAGGTAGAGGAGAGAGGATTGCCTGAGCCCACGGGTTTGAGACCAGCCTGGGCAACTTGGTGGGACCTCATCTTTACAATAAACCAAAAAAAAAAAAAAAGCTGGGCGTGGTGATTCATGCCTGTAGTTCTAGCTTACTTGGAAACCTAAAGTGGAAGGATCACCTGAGCCCCAGCAGGTTTAGGTTGCAATAGCCATGAGTATGCCACTGCACTCCAGCCTGGGTGACAGAGTGAGACTCTAACTAAAAAAAAAAAAAATGCCGGGTGCAGTGACTCACGCCTATAATCCCAGTACTTTGGGAGGCAGAGGTGAGAGGATTGCCTGAGCCCATGGGTTTGAGACCAGCCTGGGCAACTTGGTGAGACCTTGTCTCTACAATAAATCAGAAAATTAGCCAGGCATAGTGGTACGTGCCAGTAGTCTGAGCTACTTGGAAAGCTGAGGTGGAAGGGTCACCTGAACCCAGCAGGTCAAGGTGTCAAGGTTGCGGGGACCATGAGTGTACCACTGTGCTTCAGCCTGGTGACAGAGTGAGACTCTGACTCAAAAAAAAAAAAAAAAAAGAGTCAAATGGCCATGTCCCTCTAACTGAAAATAAAAAAGAGTCAAATGGCCATATCCCTCTGACTGAAAATAAAAAAGAGTCAAATGGCCATGTTCACATGGGTGTGTCTCTGACTCTCTTCTGCTCTGTTGATCTGTGCGTCTGCCCTTTCGCCAGGACCGTATCGCCTTGAATGATTGTAATTTTATAGTAATTCTTAAAATTGAGTAGTGTGGATCCCCCAACAGTATTCTTTTTCATATTTTTTTTTCCTAGTTTCTTTGCCTTTTCACTAACATTTTAGTATTAACTAGCACAGGATTTTAAAAGTTGGAAAAGAGTTGCAAAAATTTCCGATTTTCTAGGAAGACTGAGTTGTCTGGCTGTACTTCTTCCTGGAGACCTTTTATTAGAGCATCTGCCCCCAGTTTGCCACAGTCCCCAATGCTCCCTTTTGTCCTACACTGGGCCAGCTTCATTCATTCACGTTGCTTGCATGGCTTCCATAGGCACTGTTGTTTGCAGCCCCCGGTGTGGACTTCTTTGGTGCCCCTGGCTGTGGGATCTGAAGTGCCTATAATCCTGGTGATGATGGTGGCAGCAACCACAGTTCCGATCAGAACTATGTTTTTGGTATCGTTCCCATCTTCATGATCTCTTTGCATGACTTTGCCACTCCAGGATATTGCTGTCACTATGCCCATTTTACAGGTGCAGAAGTTGAGTCTCAGAGATGTAAGGCTGCTGGCCCCAGGCCACCAGCTTGGCTTCACTGTGATTGTAGGGCCTGTGGTCTTTATATCTGGGCCTGCTGTGTGTGGTTCTGGCTGCCCTGAGACTGTTAACCCCTTGAGGTCTGACATGGCTCAGGTTCTCCCCTCCCCACCCAGTCCTGCGCTCTCACGGTCAAGTTTTGCTCTCAGGTGTTGCGATACACACACCAAGAAGCTGTGTGTTTTCCTGCAGGGCCTGTCTGAGGCTGTTCTGGATAGTAGGGTGGACATAGTGGTCAGTTCCGAGGACACTGGCTTTAGCAGCCTTCTGTGCTGCTGTGTGGGCTGGGATTCCAGCAAAAACTGTCCCCTTGCAGGGGCATGTGGGCTGTAGCCGGCCCAGGGCTCAGGCCTGGGGATCTGATCTGCTTGTGTGGATTAAACACCTGTGGGTATCTGCACCTGGCGTGGCATGCTGGGCTTTGGTGCCAGAAGTCCTGCGTTTGGGCTGCAGTTTCACCACTTCCTTGTGTGCCTCTGCAGGCCAGTAACTTTGCTTCCCCATGCGTCAGTTTACTCCTCTGGAAAAAGTAAAAGGGGCTGTAGGGCTGTGAGGATTAAGCGGCTCAGTGCACTAGGGTGCTTAGAACAGAGCCTAGCCCACTCCTCATAAGCCCCAGTGACTAGGACTCTTAAGACTGTGATTAGTATTTCTTTTCTTTTTTTTCTTTTTGAGTTGGAGTCTCACACTGTCACCCAGGCTGGTATACAGGGGCACAATCATGCCCACCGCAGCCTCGACCTGCTGGACTCAGGCAATCCTTCTGTCTCAGCTTTCCAAGTAGCTGAAACTACGGGCGCGTGCCACCACGCCTGGCTAATTTTTTGATTCATTGTAGAGGCGAGGCCTTGCCAGGTTGCCCAGGCTGGTCTTGAACCCCTGGATTCAGGCAATCCTCTTGCTTCCCCCTCCCAAAGTGCTGGAATTACAGGTGTGAGTCACTGCGCCTGGCTTGAGATGTCTCAACTTTCAAAGAAAGAGGATGGCATCTGCTTCCATGTATTTCTCTTTCTCTCTCTCTCTCTCTCTTTTTTTTTGAGTTGGAGTCTCACTCCGTCACCCAGGCTGGAGGGCAGCACCACGCTCTCAGCCACCCCAGTGTCGACCTGTTGGGCTCTGGCGATCCTTCAGCCTCAGCCTTCCAAATAGTTGGAACTACAGGTACACGCTACCTCGCCCAGCTCATTTTTTGATTTACTGTAGAGACGAGGTCTCGCCAAGTTGCCTTGGCTGGTCTCAAACCCCTGGGCTCAAGCAGTCCTCTCTCTTCTGCCTACTGAAGTGTTGGGATGACAGGCGTGAGCCGCCGTGGCCAGTGATGATTATTATTGATACATGGAGATACTTGTGGACTGGCCCAAGGGGTGAAGATTCTTGTGGACTTCACCCAAGGGGTGAAGGCTCCTCCAGCCCTTCACGCATCACAGATGGATGGAGGCGTGGTCACGGGCCCTTGTGCAGGCTGGCCTTCCTGCATGTTACCTCTCAGAGCACTCTTGTCTGTGAGGTGGGATTAGTCATCCTACCTCCTCCCCTCAGGAGACTGTTGGGAGGGTTAGATGAGATATCGGCCCCTGGGGTACAGTAGTGTAGGACCTGGGCGGAGTACGCGCCCCTCCGTGCTTGCTGCTTGAACTTTTGTGTTAACGCTGAGTTCTTGCATGTCCCTGCAGGGGAGGCACCACCAGTCTTCCTTCCAGAGAGGAGACTGGTTTGCTAGAACAGCAAAGCGACAGGCACAGGGACCACGCACGGGGCGGTTTCTGGGCAGAGAGCAAGCCCGGCCCTCCAGTCCCATGAGTGGCACCCTGGAATTGGGGACCCGCTGGGTCTTCTAGGGCCCATGAGTCATGCCACCTCAGAGAGAGCCTGGGCCACCCCCTGCAGAGCGGTGCCTGACCTCTGGGCAGCTGTGGGTTGCCATGGTGCTCACCTGCCAGCCCATCCCCCACTGCTGAGCAGGTGCCTGGTCGCCACCTCCTCGGACACTCTGGCTCTCAGAGAGCCTGTTTCAAGCTGCCGGAGCGGGGTTGGGATCCTGGGGACAGAGGTTCCCATCAGGGTGGACGTTGGGCCCTGGAGACTCTCGGGGTGACGGGGTCAGGGCAGCCCTGAGGGTGGGTTCACCATTCCAGCCATCCCCTCTCCCCCAGTAGGCTGGGTGGGATGTGTGTCTCCGTCTTCCGGATGGGGCCAAGTGAGGCTGGAGGCGGGGAGGGCCGGCTGGGCCGTGGAGTTGTCCGCACTGCCCTGGGGATGAGGGCTGTGCTCATCTGCCCCTGGCAGGGACTGGTGCCCGGCTTTTCCCCTGCTTGTTGGAGGCTGAGAGTCCCCCTTCTCAGGGCCTCACCCGCCCAGTGATTGGCACAGGATCCCACCCCTCAGCTTGCACCGTCTACCCTGCACACCTTTCTGCTGGAATCCCTGAAGCTCCTGGCCCAGGCCACCCCATCCCATCCTTCTGCCGGTCTGTTTGCTCTGTGCCAGCTGTGGGGGTCTCCCTGCTGCTCAGACACAGCCCTGCCTCAGGGCCTTTGTACCTGCCACCCACTTCCTGGACTGTGCCCCTGGCATCCTGTGCACGCTCCTTGGCTTTGTCCAGGTCCCAGCTGCACGTGCCCCCATCAGGCCTTGCTGGCTTTCTTTGTGGCATATCCAGCCTGGTTTTGTTGGTCACCTCGCGCCCCCTCCCTTAGAGCATCAGCATTGTTCCTTTTGTTTGTGCCCTATTCCAGGGCCTGGCCCGTAGGGGTGCCGTGCCTGTTGTCTGGTGTGACTGGGACTCCAGGCAGGGTGTTAGGGGTAGAAAGGGTACGAGCCACCGGGCTCGGTGGCCCAGCCTATAATCCCAGTGCTTTGGGAGGCCGAGGTGAGTGGATTGCCTGAGCCCGCAGGTTCGAGACCTGCCCAGGCAACTTGGTGAGACCTCATC